>NC_061093.1:17421816-17437385 GCF_015104395.2 Macrobrachium nipponense | reverse complement strand
GGGAGTTTACAAATTAATATAGAGTTCTGTTCTGAGAAGATACAAGATGATTCCAGTGTGTATAAATTATTCAATTTCAGTATGAAATAATTAATGTATGAGACTTTAACCCATTTCACAAAGATGAATTAAAAAACAAAATCAAGCAGTAAGAAGCAGACTAGTGTGTTCATAAAATTTCATTACATGCAAGTAATCATATAACATCATGAATTAGAATGAGGCCAAGCTATTTTTCAACAGAAAATGTCTGAAATAGGGAGATTCTTGAATCAGCACTAAAAATATGAGCCTGTAGGAGTTGGGGGGGGGGGACGTCTGGAAGAGAGATTACGTACATTGTTTTCTCAACGCATGTAATTCCAGAGGATCTGCTACCCGTATCACCTAACAGCAAGTAAAGTTCAAAACTCTGAACCATTACACAACAACCCGGAGTATGTTATACAATAACTTCCTGCCAAGATGGTAATATTGTAACTACATATTAACAAAACTGTACCTGCACTAATTACTTGCAACAATCTCAAATGAATCATAAATATTGCTAAAGAAAATACTCCCTATTAGTTGTTGTAATCTAATCTAATAAAGAACAATTATAGTAACATAATATGGATAAAATTAACACAACACTAGTGGAAGAAAATCATCCATTCGGTACTTATTTCAGTTTAAGAATGTCTGATTATTTGGTAGGTATGAGTTCCCACCTGGAAACAAGGCTACAAAACCACCTTGAAATTAAACATTTTGCTTCTTCAAGAACAATTCCATAAGTTTAACATATACGTGTTGCCTTCATAAATTAATCTTAGCTGTAATAGAATCATGTCACACTGTACACAGAGAAAGGAATCATAGGTCACTGAGACGCTGTCACAAGAAATGATCAAATTGAAAGTGTATATATGAAAAAGATTTGTTTAGCAGTTTACTTGTCACTCATTAGTAGCAGAAGCAAGAAAGGTCTTAGATACTAAGCATAAGCACATATGATCAGCACCCCAAAGCCACAACTTTAGCTAACACTTAGAGCATGGTCATGCTGCCAATGAAATCTATCAAGACTGAGAAGCTCACAGTTTGAGACCACCATACTGTGAACACTAAGTGAAAACAGCAGACATGACATTTCTGTAAAATCATCAAACAAAACTTACACAAAAAAACTTTAGTAAAATCAAGAAGATAGTGTACCGTTACGTAACATATAAAACCTTACCTGTACGAAGCTAGTAGAGTAAAGGGATCATCCGTGGTCTGACTCCATATTTTTGACTGCAGCCAAGCACTCTGGGTCCCGATGAGCACGATTAGTGAAAGGACTCTGCACACTCATGGCAGCTGCCAGAGACAAGACGGATCAACTGAAAATGGAGGAGGCACTTTATGAAATAAACACGTACATTTGTATTTCAACTAAAAGAGCAATCAAGTAAAACAAATAAACAAATAAAAATCTGGCACTCCATGTATTTAAATGCAATGAATCATAAACTGAGAACAACTTGAAAGCACAGGAGCAATCATAAGAATAACCATGACAATATTCCTAACCCTACAACAAATGTAACTACTGAAAAGATTGCATTCCCTTAATGCTCAACCTCTTATCTTATTAGTTTATACTGTAATGTCCACAATAAAGCAGTATTTACAAAGAATAAAGGTATCAATTGAAGATAAGTCTTTCGTCTTCCTCTCTTGTGAGTGTCCTTTACCAAAGGATGGTTCTACTCAGATGTTACACGTCATTAACTGCTTTGGCTGTGAGGAAGCTGCTGCAAGGAAAAAAACCAAATGGAAGGTTTATACTTAGGAAAATAAAATTAATTGGAAATCTGCATCATACCATAAAGCTGATAAAGCTGACAATAACTAGAAACCTGAAGATTTCCAGTAGGCTCATGAGCTTCTGGTACAGGTATGCAGGACATAATTCACCAAGAGTGGCAATATGTATGTGAAGGACGTGACCACAAATAAAATTGTATCACTCGTGATTCCATATTACCAGGATGGCTACCATTGTCATCATGTAATACTATACTTTGTTTGCCACAAGCCTTCTTCCTCTTACAAGGGTGATGCTAAAATGTGCTACTCTTTTTATTTTCAGCAAGTTCCTTTGGATATGAGGCTGCTAACCACCCCATCTGTCCTGCTGGTGTCAAGGAAGCTTATGTGCCAACAACAACAACAAACTGTCCATATTCATACTGAAGAGGCCAAAGATTCAAAACAAGGTGCATGGCACTTTGATGTGGCTTACAGTCTTCCTTGAACTTACAAATGTATCAAACTAATACAATCAAAAAGAGGTGTTTATTCCTTTCACTGGACAGTGAGGCTTTATGGCACCTCAACAGATAGGGATGTAGCAATACCGCACGAGTAATAGTGACCAATTATAAAAGCAAAGAACTAGTAACTGTCACAGCAGAAGTTCTCATACAATAAATACACTATCTTATGATTGCCCTATTTTCCAAATATTCTATAGCACTATTATTACAAAGTTTAACTGTACAACTATCATAAATCACAGCTAAAACTATCATCAAAACAAAACCACCACTTACTAGCACTTGTTTCTAGAAGAAAAAGAGTTTAGGAGGTGTAGAAATCTGAACAACGAAACAATCCCCACAATGGTATATGTAATAACTGATTTGAAATGTGGCACTAATATTGTCATACACTACAAATACAGAAAGCTTTACCAAAAGCAACAAAATTTCTGGAGAATTTAATGAGATCTTTTTTCCATGAGTTGACAATCAAAAATTGGACCAAAGAGTTTTGGTAAACATTAAAAACAATTAAATACAGTGTTACTTATGCACAGTGAATCATGGAGTGAAACTGTAGCATGATACCCATGGTTTAGAGAGTTGATTCTGTCTGGACCTTTTCATCCCTAGTGACTTCACCACTTCCTGACTCATCCTAAATCTCTACTAAGACTAGCAGCCATTTCAGTTTGCGTTATCAGAAACAGAATCTTGTTACTGAAGCTAACAATCATGTGACTAAGTAGAGCAACAGAAGGCCCAAACCAGTTTTCCCTTTATGTCACAAGACATGATAAGTGCAAGCTCACTGTCAACAATCAACAAGAACATTCTGCTCCCATTAATTTGCATAACTGTGACTGACATTAAACACAATGCCTGATCACGCTAAAGGCAATGCTGATGCAAGAGACTGACAGGAGTGGAGAAAATGCTTGAATGCTGCTGAGGAGTTTGAATGGCTTCAGAGAGGCATTTATTATTATTAAATAGTTTAACCAGATCACTGAGCTGACTTCCAGCTCTCATAGGGCTGGTCTGAAGGATTAGATAAAACGCCAGGCCAAGAACTGGGATCAAATGGGTCATTCAGTATAATAAAGAACCAATTAAAATTAAATAAAAGACTGTGCCGAGGCAGATCCTTTCATACTAGAACACAAGTGGCAATAAATACATTTATTCATGTTTCCATACACACATACTAAAAAGGTGTATTAAACTTAATAATAGGTTGAGAAACTTTAAAAATGTTATCTAAAATTCATTAATTATTCTGAGGTTTTTTATTTTTATTATAGTATATTTATTTTTATAATTTACTAATTAAATCAGAGTTCCTTACAATGTCAAAATGGAACCACAGGAATGTGAAAGATTCTGACAAAATTGCTTTTATTTCTTTATTTCCAAAAGTTGTCAGTCTTTGCTGGTCATACTTGGATATTACATAAAAACACATGTCTGACAGTTACCAACACCTTGCACTCTGAGCAATCCAGAGCAGGGCTTCATGGACTGCTCTCAATCAAGTGCCCATATGTCAGACAAGTGCGGCCTATACATAGATGTGTCAGGATTACTTAGGAATGTCTCAGATAGGCATTTAGCTACATGTGGACTATGTTCCTGTACGACAGAAACAAGAGGTAAAGTCTTCTCTACACGGAAAATCTCATATGGTAAAACAGTAGGAACATAGGTACCAATACAAGAAAAGAGGGTGGCAAAGGAGGAGCTAAAACTAAAATTTCAGTAAAGATATTGTTCCAAAAGTCTGATAATCTGTGGTCTTGTACACCCATTGGCACACATAAAAAAGTGATTGCCATAACTGCCAGCAAAGTATAGGACTGCTGCACAAGTGCAAACCTACCTGATCCACAGGGAGTTCTATTTCTTCTACAAGTAGATTGATGTGAGCAAATGAATAGGCTTTGTTACAGTAATGCATTTGTTTGAAAAAAAAAGCTCCTGTTTTAAAAGGCATGAATCAATTAACTTACTCTGCAATAAATAAATTTGATTGTAGTGATTACTGATAACAAGACTTTGCCCAAGAAGAAGCTCTTGTCACATGCCAACCTCATTGCAAGATACAGCATGTACTTTATTTTTAATAAAAATAATTATTAGATTATAATGAACTTAGTAAATTGCATCCTACAGTATCAGAAAGTTATCATTACTATTACTACTACTACTATTACTATTATTAATACTTTTAATAAACATGGCTCTTACTGGTGAAAAGTGATCCCATAATTAACATCTTGCCTAAGCTGACATCCATGGGGAGCTGAGACAAGAGTTTCCCTATTGTGGTGAGTCCTTCTATATCTGTTTAGAGCACCCTGGGTTTTCAAAGCAATCACAGAATTCTCTAGACTCTCAGGGGCTGGAGTTCAATGAATGGAATAATCTAACATCTGGAAGACCCATTGAGATCATTTGCAATGTAAGAGAATCCAAAGGTACACGTTGAATTTCCGGAGCGCTGTACTGGGCAAAAGAGTTGTATTCTTCTTGCTGAATAATCGGAAACAAGTCCAGGGCTGTACGACCTGCGCGTCCCTTCCTTTGTTCTGCTGAAGCCTGACTGATCCAGAACTCTTTCAGTTTCTGCATTTTTGACAGAGCATCAAAAACTCATTTCTTTAACTTTCCAGAGTCTACAACAAATCGCACACCATCAATGGTTACCGATGTTTCAGCAATGTTAGTGGACACTATGCACTTTCTAACCCCCTCTGGAGCCATATCAAACACTTTTTCTTGTTCTGTGACAGACAGTGTACTATGTAGTGGGAGGACTACCCACCTGTTGGTTTGCTGTGCATAGAGTTTTGCAGCCTCTACAACAGTGATATTTCACTCATGCCACTTAGAAAGACAAGCTATCTCCTCGTTCATCATCTGGATACTTGTTATCAATGAGCTGCATAACACGAATGTACGGAGCTGGGTTGATTTTTTCCCTCTTACTTGCCTGCTCCAAAAAGGGAATTGGGAAATACTGTAATTTTATTGGATATAACCGTCCTGGGACCTGAATAACAGGAGCCTGGCCCATGAAGTAGTTGCGGAAAAGATCTATATTAATTGTGGCAGACATCAGAACAATCTTGATACTGTCACGCTGCAATAAAAGGCATTTCATGACGCCCAAAAGGAAGTCGGTGTGCAAATGACGTTCGTGAATTTCATCCAAAATGATCACATATATAAGATAGGGATGAATCCACTGAGACTTGCCTTAAGAGAAGTCCTTCAGTCAGAAATACAATTTTTGTGTGTTCTGTTTTGTGTTCTCAAATCGTATGATAACCTACTTTTGATCCAAATTCATTCAATGTTTCATATGCAACCCTCTTTGATAATGAAATGCAAGCAATCCGACGAGGCTGAGTGCAAGCAATGTTTGAAAATCCAGCAGCTAGAAGGTATTGAGGAACTTGAGTGGACTTACCACATCCTGTGTCCCCTGCAATAATTACAACGTTGTTCTCTCTGACTGCAGACACAATTTCCTGTTTATACGCAGCAATGGGAAGGTTAGCTTGGGATTCACGCAACTTTTTATACTTCTCAAATCTTTGTTTCTGTATAAAATCTAAGTAAAGAAGAATGATAAACTTGGCTTCTAGGATTTTCTTGCGGGACAATCTCTTTTTGCCATCCTCCAAATCTCTTGGGGGAAGTCGTCTTTGCAAGTCATCTATGTCCTTAAGATTAAGACCAAAATTGATACAGTATCTCTTATTGAATTTCAGAGGAAGCTGATATACAGAGCCAAACTGACCTTCTTTGGAGTCCCTTCTCTCTTCATTGTGATCTTTACACATGTCCCGAATCTTTTTCTGTTTCTGCAGTCCATGATACTTTTTCAAGAACTTCCAAAAATCATGATACTCTTCAGTTCCCCTTTTGATAACATCCTCATCCCTGAAAAACATTTGGTTCAGCTCATACCGATGATCTTCCCAATTAAACTTCAATTCCTCCTCAGAATCTGTGTCACTGTCCTCACTCAAACACCTCGTTCTTGATGTTGATGGCTCTGGTTCTTCAATACTTTTGGAAATAAAGCCTTTCCCACAACCTTGCTTACTTTCAGCCTCACTGTCACTTTCACTATCACTGCTTACTTTCACAGGGAGCATATGTCTGGTACCAGAATACTGGTTTAGGGAAAGAGGCTTTGATCTGCTGGACTCTATTCTTGATCTACCTCCATCCAGTGGTTCTTGTCTGCAAAATTCATTCTTCCCTTCATTTCTCTTCCTAGACAATTTGTAAGATGAGTCTGTACCTGAGTTTGAACTTGACTGTGGTGATGAATCTGAGCTTGAACTTCTTGACTCCGAACTGGTGTAAGTCTTTCGATGTCTCTTACGCTTTCTATCATGTGAGGCATGACGTCTCTTACACTTATTCTTGTGTTTCTCCTTGCGATGATAACTATGTGAATGTCTTCTCTCTGGAGAAGGGGATGGAGATGACGTTCGTTTTTGCTTTTTTTGACCCATAATGACTGAAAATGTGTACACATGTAGTAAAGAAAGGATCACTTAAAAATGTAACAGTATGCAATAGTACAGTAAAATACACTTCAGTTTATACACACAGCAAGCAGCAGCATAGAGTAACTAACATCTCAGTCAACAAATCACTCCTTGAACTTCCATTCTTGACGACACATTGGGCACTGCTGGTGGAGCTGCTGTGATTGTAACCATTTCATAATGCAATGGATATGAAAGCAGTGGGAGCACTGACCCCAAACCAGTGGGCAGTCATCACCTGGAAGTCGACAATCTGAACAGCACCCGTCGAAAGGCATGCGACAAATCCCACAACTATCATCGTTAGCAACCCATCTCCAGGTTGCTACTCCAGTCCAGGATTTTATTTTTACCTTCATTTCCTGTAAATAGAGAGAACTCAAATTAATATTTTTGGCACCCCTAACACTCACTTGTTTTATAACAAATATAACTCTCTTTGCTTTACAATAACTCACAGAAACCTATAAATCTCATAAATAAAATGTAGCATTACATTGCATATAAAATACAGTTTTACATACGCCTTAAATGCAGACGCTATTGTATTTATGAAGGGGACAAGTAATGGATATTGCAATTTAAGGCTAGCTACAGGTACAATTTTGAATCTTGTACTAACAAAAAGACTATATGTGCACTGGCAGAAGCTTTTGTAATAATGTTAAAATAATAAGGTTACTTCATCCCAACCTCATTCATTATGTACGTACATGCCTTTATTTGTGTTCCAAATGTTCAGAAGATTCACCAGTCATCTTGTCTGCCAGGCAGATGAAGGTTGTCCCAAACATCAATGACGGACACCAGCTTTATAAGGCATAGCTAACATTTAGTAATACCCTTCTGATCATTCTGAAAATTTTGCTGTTTATCAGTAATTCCTGCAGTCCAGAAGTAATATCACAATTTTTGAAAGTAAACTGCATTTTTCCTAACTATACAAAACTGAGGTCCTTTACATTAGAAAACCACTTTCAGTGTAGGCTGGAATACGGCTGTTAAATTCTTGAACAGGGTGGTAAGCAGTAACTACCGTCTAGAAGGTGGTTAGGCCCACCTGCCAGATGTAAACATCCACTTTGCCTTTTGGCCCAGGTTTCAGATTGGGGGGTGGCATGAGGTGGGCATTAATGTAAAGGCCCTCAGGTTTGTATAGTTAGGGAAAATACAATTACCTAGAAAAACAAAAAAAATGTGAATTGTTCCTACACGATATAACAAATCTTTAGTCCCTTCACATTAGGAAGACCCACTGATTGGTGGGAGTAATCTGAGTGAGCCTCTAGAAAGACTGGAGTTCAGCACACCTGGGCTATTCCTCCTGGTCGTAAGAGCGAGGAGAGTGTCCTGCCTCTGACAACTTATCAGAGTACTATAGGAGCTGCATGATTAAGAATCAGACTTCGGGCCTTTTCAAATGAGAGGAATCATAACTCATCCAAAAAGGGCTGGGAAGAATATCTAGAGTCAGAGGCATTGATGCAAAGTTCGGGAAGGGTTTGCATTATTGCCAGTCTCTTCATCCCCTTGCTAGATGGGCTTGCTCCTTCGTAGCTACAGCAACACACCAACAGGACAAAAGTAATGCTGGTCTGGATCAACCAATACAAGTCAAAGCGCAGGAGATCAAGGAGGATTGGACTTCTCCACAGATGCCGAATGATTGTGCATTCTATATGAAGTCTTGACATGACACCTGCATTTTGGAGGGTGATGTTGAGAATGAACCATGCAAATTGTCTATCTTCTTCACCAACGATGTGTAAAGACGAGATGATGATTCTCACGAGGTATGTGCACATTAGACGAGAGTCAAATGCATTCAAGAGACTGAGGTCCTGTGATGGCAAGTCAGAGAAGTTTCTCATCAATAGTTGAATCTCAACTAAGGAGAAACAATACTACTTTGTGAATGACTATGGTTGAATGTGGACCTATGTCTTCACAGTTGAATTGGAAAGAAGTGAACTCTCATAATTTTGATCATAGAAAATGTCCCGTTAATGACACCAATCAGTGAAGAGAGCTCTAATCTCTGGCGTTTCACAGAGGACTGAAAAAGTTACTCCGCTATTTCATTGCTACTCAGCAAGAAAGTCGATGCTTGAAATGAAGGCGGAGAGTCTTTTAGTAGTGAAAACACAGGGATTGTACTGCCTGAAGAACTGCTTATTGTGGGTTGGATCAGGGAGGAACTTTTCTATCTACTCTGGAAGCAGAGCTAGTTGGGTGTGGAACAGGCGAAGTCTTCTGTTATTCATTTTCAATTCAGGTGAACAAAGAATAAACTGAACACTTTATGAATTAGAAAATATATATTACAAGACAAAACTCAAATTGTCTGAAAAAAATCATTCTGCGTTATTGCAGCGGCCGATGGGGCAAGTGTGATGGAACAGAAGACTACAGACTTCTGTTATACCGAGGGGTAAACAGAGAGATGATAATGAGTCTAATGATATACTCTTTCTGAAAATTCTTGCAACAGCAAATGTGGAGCACAAGACATGAGCCTTACGTGAGATTCCAAGCCAACCAGAGACCTGTCTGTGATGGCCAGGCAAAGCGCTTTAATTTGAAGGTAATAATCTTCGATAGAGGAGAGACAATATGTACTAAGATGAACAGAAGCTCAGTTAGAAGGAAGAGTACTCTGCCCTCGCTTTGACTCCTTGTACTGAGTTGCCTGATAGTGCATTCCATGTTGGAATGTGTTCGGCTTAGAACCATCGAGTGCAAAAAAGATACACTCGAGCATCTGTATTTTAACCGGAATGGGAGGGAAAGAAACCCTCTTGTTCAGTGATAATGCAAATGTTGTGGTGTTGTTGGCAAACAATACCACTAGTCATCTCGAAATCAAAACCGGAAACTCTTGGGAGGCCTGAAAGGCTGTCCTGAGCTTCAGGTTAATTAAGAGAAGGTACTATTCATCTTAGTTACATACCAGAATAATTAACTTCCAGATATGTGCCTATTACTCGGATGGTGCAACTAATAACAGACGTGGAAGCCTTCAAAGTGGGAGGTGAGGAGGCATCAGATGACAAAGACGATGAACCTTGTGAAAACTTGCTGCAACACAGGAAGGGTGCTATGTCATGGCAAGGGACTGCACTGATCAAGACCAGAGTTAGTTCGGTAGAGATGGCTGGCTGAGCAGATCATCACTACCAATTAACTATTCTCCTTCGAGGCCGAAGCTCCAAGAAGGAGAACAAAGAGGGATTCTGTGTCTGCTGTCGTGTATTCCGACCCTAAGGTCCAAGACACGAGGATGTTATACTTGACCAAGATTGCAGTTGTAATCAGCACAATAAAACATTTTGTTGCCTATATTAGTGAAATTATGAAACTTTTTATTCCCATGGTCATGGTTTGAACTGAAATTCATTTTTACCTTGTAATCGGTGGTTTTATCCTCACTCCCATCGCAACTGAAACTCCACAGTGCTTATTTGATTGTAGTTATACACATTTTGGTCTTAATTCACTCCAAATTGCACTTGAACCACACTGCGGTTCCTGGTTCCTAAGCGTTCACTCCACAAACACAGTTACGGGCAGCACACAAGTACACGGTTTATGAAGTGCAAAGCTTTATTCCCTTAATTGTTTACTTTACTCATTAATTAGTTTAACTTTATTTTGTTACTCAAAATGTTTACTTAATTCATGTCTATTATCCCTTTTTTGCAACCAAATTAACCCCGAAAAATTACATATATTTCTGAAGTACTTACAAGCAGACGACAGCAAAATGACTCATTGTTGCCAATCTAGTGGAGCTTCACACATACGCCGATGCATTTACAAAATGTTTCAATGAATTCTAGTTGTCATAGTAATGCAGTAATGATAGAATTGCCGTAATATGTATATACATATACTACAAATAGATACGCTAATTTCACTTATTTCCCCGGTTTTGTGCAAGTCTTATACCCAATTTGGAGGGTAAACACATACCAATTGGCAACACTGATAAACAATTGAAGCACGCGAAGAACGCCGGAGGTACCGTTCACAAGCAAAACTGTTGATATTTGAGTCAGGAATCTAGTTACTTTTTCAACAACGATATTTTCAAATTAATAATCATGAATTTCTACAAATATTTATGCAATTCATGACATTATACTGCTGTTTATCTATCTATCTAAATAATTATCTAGTGCACGCTTCTTCTTCTTCTCCTAATAAAAATTGTAGTTCCCTTGGATAAGTAGTGGTTGAAAGTCGGTGTTTACGACTGTTGTGATGAAAGTGCCCCAGCATCCATGGGTACAAGTGGTGTGCGGATTTAGGTAGCACAGGAAATGGGAAGTTTGTTGGCACAAGTGACTCCGCAAACATTGAGATGGAGTCAATCTTCGAAATAGGTATTTATAGGGTAAACAATCACGGATGATCCACCATCATCACGCTGGACGGGTCTTATTCGCTCGATATTTAATTGGTGAAACAAGAATACAATTACAACTCTAAGCACACCATTTAAAAGATTGAAGTTTTGTCAACATAATGTGATAAATGAAAGCCCCATACGAACTAAAATAAGCTTGTGACGCTCTTCGTAAAATATGTTTTCAAGGCAGTTTTGAAATCCAATATGGCGGCTATCGTGTGGCTGGACGGGTCTGGTCACGGATGGACACCATCTTTCCCAGCACTCATTTGAACAATGTTAGCGTATATATGTAACGTTTATTGATCTTACTCAAGATTGCAGTTGTAATCAGCACAATAAAACAACATTTTGTTGCCTATATTAGTGAAGTATGAAACTTGTTATTCCCGGGGTCATGGTTTGAACTGAATTCATTTTTACCTTGCGTCACACTACGGCGGTAATCTGTCAGTAAAACATCTTCATATATCCAAAAAGTAAATAATAAAGATATATATGCGCATTACAATTATAAAAATTACATGAATAGCTGATAACAATCTGCATGAATAACTGGTAAACTGTTCTGCAAAAAAGTTGAGTATAGCAGTTAATCTACAATAGGTACGAAAGTCAAGATGTCATGACGTCATAATACAGGACTTAAAAGAACGTTCTGATTCCGAAAAATAATTACTTAAATTTGAGTCAGAATCGAGTTACTTTTTCAATAACGAATCTTTTCAAATTAATCATCATAAATATGTAATATATTGATGTTTACTATCTATTTATAAATAATTATCTAGTGCATGCTTCATCGTCGTCTTCTACCAAAACGAGTACTAGTTTCCTTAAAAACGTTGTAGTTAGGGACCGTGCTCCCTCTACAAACATCTATATGGGTCAATCTTCTAAAATATTTAAGTGTAAGTAAAAATTTCGAAAGCATTTTGGTGAGATTTGCACTGCGTTGGACACCCTTTTCACTACCCTCTGTTTAATGCTTAAAATTTGGCCTTAATTTCTAACTTTGGAGAAAATACTTACTTTGAAAGGAGAGTAGAGGTCTTTAGCTCCGTGTCTCACCAACAACAAGTCGCAACTGATGCCCATCTCCGGTGTCAGGATGCGTTATAAATACTTTTTCGGAAGGTGGCATGCCGTGATCGTCGGTGAGTTGATCCAGGCCATGCGGTTGTTTACCCTAAATGTAAGTAAAAATTTTGAAAGCGTTATGGGGGTAGTGTGCACTGCGTTTGGCCACACTTTTCATTGCCCTCTGTTTAATCTTAAAATATGGCCTTAATTTCTAACTTTGGAGAAAATACTTACCTCGAAAGGAGAGTAGAGGTCTTGAGCTGTTCCTCTCACCACCAACAACTCATGATTGATGACCATCTCCTGTGTCAGGACGTGGTAAAGTACTTTTTCAGAGGATGGCCACAAACGGGGTAGTAAGTGGCTCGGCCATGTCATTCCATTGTTTTACCCTATTGTTCAAATGAGGCGCTGGGGAAGGACGTGAGGACCACACGAGTTAGTAGGTATACTAGGTGGGCTAAGTACATGGGCGCAATTGTACCACTGAGAGAGAGAGAGAGAAAGAGAGAGAGACTGCCACTCAAGAAATACTAATAGGGCTAGGTAGGTAGCCTAGGTACATGATGAAGTTTTAAACTCACAGGGAGCTACTCTAGCTAGGTACCTAGCCTATCTAGCGGTCCAAGAGCAACCATCACTGCAACTGTCTCTCGTAAACTGAAGATGAAGTACGCTACAGCATTACCTTATATTCTTCAACGCAATAGGTAATACACTGGTACAGAAACTTATCGACAGTTTACTCTTGCAGGCAAGGTTTATAAAAACGTTCTAAATTGTAAAGGTGCTCACACACACAAACGCCCTCTAATCCTTTTGTTTACATCGAAGGCGCAGGGATTGGGTGAGTTTCGTTAGTTCACTTTTAGCTAGGTTACGTTCATTTTAGTTCAATTGAATTTCAGGACACAAAAGATATCGGGAAAGAACCGAGATCCTTTTCAACAGAAAGGATTTATTTTCTAATCTGGTTCATGCTCAAGCAAATATCACTATCTACGTGACGGCTTGAGGCCAGCTTAAGTTAAAAATAAAATTTCATCCTATATTATACCTACCATACGCTTTAATGACGGTGGGTCTGTCCGGTGCTGTTGATTTTACAACTTAATTTCATAGAAAATATACTATGTCTGTCTTTACATAAATTTAATATGATTCTTGGCAGATGCACACTTGAAATAATAGAAACAAGTCGTGCAAAACTTATTCTGTTTGGCATACTCCAGTCCTAGCATGTGGGGGTCCGGAGGATTTTGGTATTCTTTTTCTGTCGGAAGTGGGCGGGGTGAAGACTGTGCTGCAGTATGAGAGCACCACAGAGTGCAGATTAGTTCTTGAATCCAAATGTATACGTTTTATTCGTTAGCTATACCTCTCCACACGTATCCAGCTCCCTACGAGAGAAAGATTGAATGTATTTATTTATACGTAATAATAATTTATGCGAGAGAGCCATTCGGAAACGAACCCATTTCCTAAAGATAGGCAGAACGACTTCCCACTTATATAATTTTTTCATGAAGGAGGCCTATGAAACAGCGATCCCAACCGAAGGTAAGGCCGCCGAGAGGAAGAAATATAATATATATGAAATGCAAAGTGTATATTTAAGGATACTTATTATTATTTTCACGTAAACAACAACTGAAAAGGCTCCATGCTAGGATTGTGGAAATATAACATGAACAGTTGAGTATCTACCTACCAGAACAATTATTGTTTTTTTTTAAATTTTTTTATTCATCATATTTATTTTTTTAAATTTTATTACTTGTCGTCACAGCAACATTGTGATCTTAGGGATTAGGTGGGCATTTGTAAAGGAAGCGATAGCAGGTTGTTAGGGCCGGGTCGGTGACGGTGAATTGCATGATCGCTAAGGAAGAGTCCATGCCGATTTGGCATTTTTTTTTTTTTTTTATATTTGTGGCCTGCACTAAGTCTAATTAGATACTGTGGAGATGAAAGTGCTCTGGTACTAGGAAAAATAACAAAAGGAAATGGACAGAACAAGAATGAAAGAAGAAAAGGAACTACTAAAGTCTAGCTATGAAAGAAGAATGCAGCTTAGGCTAGGTATGTTCAAATGATGAGAAGGGTTACTATAAAGATATACCCTAGGTATAAGGGAGGAGAGTAATGTAGTTCTGGAGACGCCTGGTGAGAGAGGAAGACTGGAGCAGGTGAATGGATGTAATTAAAGATCTGAAAGACAAACAATAATCATAGGGCGATGTGTGGACCGAGCCAGGTGGGGGAACAAAGCTGTCAAAATAGAGGCAGAGAAAAAGAAGACAACCGACTCCAATATCTCAGGTGAGTTTATGGCATTAGGTAGGCTGCTATACATTTTTCATGTTATTTTGAACTACTTGTACAAGTTGTCTAGGCAGTTTTGTTTGTTAAGAAGATGACAACTAGGTAATAGTAGGTACTACCTAGGTACCTAGTACTTAAAATCTCAACTGAAAGCCTAGTAGCCACTAGGTATGATTAAACCCTTAAGGGCGAAGGAATTGTAATTGCTCAGTTAAGAAAAATAAAAGGTAAGGTAAAATTGGTCGTCTAGTTTCAGAAAGTGAATATGTGGCTGCATTGAGATGCTAGCTACTACTAGCTAGGCTATAGGCTACTACCTATTCACCATTTTTGGAATGTGAATATGCATTGGCAGTAGACTATGGCAGTTGTGGTTTTTCCATGCAGTTTTACCTCCTGAACAAGAATTTTAAGTAATATGTATTTGGACGACTGTAATTAACTCCCAGGGGCTCGTACTAAACATGGCGAAATACATTTGACTCCCCAGTTCCTGGTGGCTTTCATATTCGCGGGGAAGACCGATGCGGAAGCTTATACGTATAGAATAATACTGTATTGGCTTGGCTGACAAGCATTAGGCGGTAATTCTATAGGAAAAGGGCACACCAGTTTCTAAGTGTTAAACAGCTTAAAATGCTAAAATAACGCTTTATCTATGCTTCAGTATCATTAAAGACATGAGGAAAACTCTTACAACCACCAACAATTATGGGGGGACCACAGGTTGGAACTGGGGGTTTTTGGTGGGGCGACAACACCAATAAAAAAAATTTAGATGTCATTTTTTTGCACATTCCTGATTTCAGTTTTTGGTGTAGCAAGCGGGAATTTTTGTGCTGTGTGTGCACCCAAAGGGCTTACAGGGGCCCTGGCTGTTCCGTTTGT
>NC_061093.1:17404316-17416816 GCF_015104395.2 Macrobrachium nipponense | reverse complement strand
TGAAAATATATTAATTCCGAGGTAGAGCGAATTAGATATTAAAGGACATTTGTATCTCGATATATATATATATGATATATATATATATATATATATATATATATATATATATATAGATATATATATTCTATATAGATATATATCTATATAGATCTATCTATATATATATATATATATATATATAATATATAATATATATATATATATAGATATATCTATATAGATATATATATATATATGTATCTATATATATATATATATATATATAATATATATAATATATATAATATATCTAATTATAATATATATATCTATAATATATATATATATAATATATATATAATAATATATTAATGAATAATATATTCTATATATATCTCTATATAGATATATCTATATATGATATATATATATTATATATAAATTAATAATAATATATATAATATATATATATATATATATATTATATATATAGATATATCTATATATATAATATATATTATAATATATATTAATATATATATATATATCTATATATATATAGATCTATATCTATCTATATATATATATCTATATATATATAAATATATATATATTATATATATATATATATCTCTATTAATATATAAGATATATATAGATTATATATATTATAGATATATATAATATTAGATTATATATATATAGATCTACTATAGTATATATATATTATATATCTTATAATAATATATCTATATATATATATATATATAGATATAATATATATATATATAATATATATAGATATATATATATATATATATATATAGATATATAATATATATTATCTATTATGTATATATATATATATAGATATCTATAGATATAGATATAATTATCTATTATATATATATAATTATATATCTATATATATTAATGTATACATCTATAAATATATATATAGATATATATATTATAGATATGAGATATATATATATATATATATATATATATATATTATATATATATATGTGTGTGTGTGTGTGTGTGTGTGTGTGTACACACACACACACACACACACACACACACACCACACACAGTCACTTACTTCATCATTACAGATAGTGACAAGATTGAAGAATTATTGAATGAAGCCTTTTCCAAATGGAGCTCTTGTAGCATTGGGGAAATTAATTATTAATTCAAGGATGGGATTCACGGAAGAGAAGGGATTTTTGAGAAAGAATTCAATAGATGGATTGAAGAGGGTATTTTGCTCCCCTGGAGAGGTAAATTAAGATGGGGTCTTCCTTTTAATGGCTGTTGAGTAACCAACTAAAAAATAAAGTTAGACTAGTGCTGGACTTAAGGGGAGCTGAACAAGTTTTAGTGTCATACTGAGGATGATGCTATTGATTGTGTGGTGAGACTTTAAGGGAATGGCGCAGAATACTAGGTAACAAAGCTATTGTAGATTTGAAGTCGGCATATCTGCAAATTAGAGTGGCCCAAGAAGCTGTGGGTGTCATCAATCCGTAAAATATAAAAGGCAGACTTACTGTTTTAACAAGATTGGGATTTTTTGTTGAATTCTGCTCCTCTAATTTTGGGGAAACTTTTAAATTTAAAAAATGTTTTGGGAAGGAGTAAGGACATAAAAGGCTACAAATTTTTATATCGATGACATTTTGGTTGACGAAACACAGGCGCCAGCTCCTGAGTTGGTCACTTACTTAAAACTGAATGGATTGATTGCTAAACTACCTGAGACTTTAGCTGGAAGTGCTGATTTGGGTCTTATGATAGTGAGAAAGATGTGCTCGGTATTTTGCAAGAGGTAATGCCATCCCCAGAGATTTCAGATGATATGTCGAGACGAGAGTTTTTTCAATTGTGAAAAGTTTACGAGAGTTTTTTCAATTTGTGAAAATTTGCCAATTGGCTACGATAGCTTCTGGCTATGTGAAGCGACAAGTAATTTAGACCCTGATGTTATGTTGATGCTCAAAGAGGATGTCCAAGGTAGAATGTGGATAATTTAGCATTGGGAATTGTGTTGGAGATTGTAGGTATTGTGGTTGAGGATTGCAGCTTGATTGCAAAATAAACATGACAACAATCATATTAATGTGGCTAAGTTTGGAAGTTGTAGTAAAGGACATCAATCTTGCCCTGCTGTGGGGATTAGGGAAATTGAAGATTAAGGCTGATTCTGCTTCTGTTCTGTGGTGGAAGAGGACAAGAGAGTGTATACAAAGGGAGTAGGAGATGATAAAGCGATGATTTGGCATTGTGAGTGAGGTTATCGAAGAGTTTGGATTAGAACTGAGGATGACACTAGTATGATGAAGAACAAGGCTGGCTTTTGAATGAACTAAAGAACCAGGTGAGCAGTGAGGAGATTTGTTGTGTGAACTCTATTGATTTAAGAGGGAACACAACAGGCATCATATGGGTGTAGATAGGAATACTGCATGTTTAGCACAGAAACTAGACTCCAAAATTGATAAACAAATGGCAAAACATGTGAAAAGCTTGCAATATCAGTCAATTGATCATGCTTCAGTGGTGCACAAGGCAGGTAGTGTGAGCATGGAAAAAGATTGGAAGAGACTTGCCATAAATGTCACACATTATAAGAATGTATCATATTGTGTTGTTGAGAGAGTCTGAAGAGAGAGAGTTCAGAGGAACTAGCAGATATATTGAGTATAATTATGCTGGAACAGGGTCCTGTAAATGAAATTCTTAAGGATAATGGTAGGCTACAGTGTTCAGGTCGGAAGTACTAGAGATGATGTTGGATGGATGGAATATTCAGGGACACTTTAGCCTTGCCTGTAGAGCAAGTGGGAACGATATTGTGGAGGGGCACCACAGAGCTATAAAAAATATCTCTTGAGAGGGGAGACATAATCCTTTAGAGCTGTATTCTGGTATATGACACCCAGGGAAGAGATGAGAGTGGTGTTCCTCAAAGGGCTATCAACACTTATGAGTGGAGACACCCGGCAAAAAGTGACAATTACTGTTACTGAGGACATTGTTCCTGTTCAGGTGGGAGAAGTGTGGGTCAAGCCTCTCCATGCATGCTTCATTACTCTGGAAGAAGGCAATCATAATTGGAATTAATTTCAAAAGTAATGCATCTGTGGATGCTATGCCATGTCATGTGTTAGACTTGCATGGGATTAAGTTACCAAGTTCCTCAGGGGAGCCTAATGAGGAGGTGAATGAAGAAAGGGATGATGATAAACAGGACATATCTATCCAGGAGAAAAAGGCATGCTCCTGTCTGGATGAGGGACTATGAGTTGGAGTGCCTTGAGGAGGAACTTTGAGTTGGAGTAGATTTCTGATGATAATACTGTAGAAAGATTGTTGTTGCTGTCTGCTTGGTTTTGTGTTTTTTTGATGTTGCAGTTGTTTCAATGTACATAGTTGTTTTTTTTTATGTTAGGATCATGGGTGCATGTGGTCTTGGGGATTTGGTGGGGCTTTATAAAGGTAAAGATGGGAAGGGGTTTATGTAGGTGAAGAAAGTGTGGTTGCAAGGAGAGAATCCACGGTGCTTTTGGAGCAGATATGATGTGGTTGTTAGGACGTCCAAGTGTATTTCATAGGTTTTTCTCTTAGGGTAATTAGTTTGTTTTGGAATTAGTGCCCTGCACTGAAGTCTAATAAGGTGAATTTTGGTTTAGCATTTTTCAAATTATATTGAACTACAAGTATTGAATAAGCTATTTCTTTGTGCATATACATATACGCAGAGTAAAAAGGAAAGGACTATTCTGATAGAACGATTCACGAGGAATTCAAATATGCTCGTAATTTTCTTCTGCGATGAAAAAATAACGATGCTATTACAGTTCAAACAATGTCGGCTTACAGTTACCCGCTGCCGCCGGCTATTATGTGTATGCGTGTATGTATATATATATATATATATATATATATATATATATATATATATATATATATGAATATATATACATAATATATATATATTATATATATATCTAGATATATATATATTTATGTATATATACATATATATAACTGTGTGTATATATATTTATACATATATAAATATATATATATATATATATATATATATATATAATATATATATATATATATATGATATATATGTAATATATCCATATATATAAATGTGTGTGTATTTATAATAAGTATATATATATATATATATATATATATATATATATATATACATATATATATATATATATATATATATATATATATATATTTATATATATATATTTATATATATATATATATATATATATATATATATGTATATATATATATATATATATATATTATATATATATATATATGCACTATATATACACACACACACACATATATATATATATATATATATATATATATATATCGAGCTACAAATGTCCTTTAATATCTAATTCGCTCTACCTCGGAATTAATATATTTTCATATATGTTTAACCGAGGTAGAGCGAATTAGATATTAAAGGACATTTGTAGCTCGATATATGTATATGAATCACGGTAATGTGATATAACTTATATATATTTTTGTGTATGTATATATCTTATATATATATAAATTATGTATATATATACATATATATTATATATATCTTATCTATATATATATATATATATATATATATATATATATATATATATATATTATATATATATGACTGGTAAAAAATGTTCTGTAACAACAGAATTCCATCTAATAAAAGGAGCCCATGAAAACACCAAAATATAGAGAGAAAGTACTATATTTCAGAGACTGCTGTCTCCCTCTTCAGGTAGATGAATGAGAAAAGTTTACAGAAAAGGTGGTATTTATACCAAGAGGTCCATCCACAGGCAAGCCAATTTAGGTCACCCGCTGATAATCTTCCTTTAATCTTCTTAAGCGTTGGTTGAATGAAAACCTTGTCGATCGTATCTGAAATCCATGCTCCTTTTGAGATGTTCATTACCATCCTCTCTTTTATTAAGGCCGATTCCATCATTTGACTCTTGTACCGGCAGTTGCTGCTATAAATTACACGTGACAAATAAACAGGAATTTGTCACGTGTAATTTATAGCAGCAACTGCCGGTACAAGAGTCAAATGATGGATTCGGCCTTAATAAAAGCGAGGCAGGTAATGAAACATCTCAAAAGGAGCATGGATTTCAGATACGATCGACAAGGTTTTCATTCAACCAATGCTTAAGAAGATAAAGGAAGATTATCAGCGGGGGTGACCTAAATTGGCTTGCCTGTGGATGGACCTCTTTGTATAAATACCACCTTTTCTGTAAACTTTTCTCATTCATCTACCTGAAGAGAGAGACAGCAGTCTCTGAAATATAGTACTTTTCTCTCTATATTTTGGTGTTTTTATGGGCTCCTTTTATTATATATATATATATATATATATATATATATATATATATATATATATATATATATATATATATATTTCGGGTACATATGATAAAATATATCATTTGGGAGGTAAAGTGAATTTAGATATTAAAGGACATTTGTAGCTTGAATTGATATATATATATATATATATATATATATATATATATATATATTCATATATACATATATATATATATATATATATATATATATATATATTATATATATATATATGAGAGAGAGAGAGAGAAAAAATGTGGCAAGGCAGAAGGAGAATAATAGCTAGGTTAGGCCGGGAGATCGTCAACTTCTAACAAGCTTTCATTTCATGAGCATGGCCCAGATTTCCCATTTATTCTCTTCTTCACTCACCTCCGTTTCCTTTCCCTTCCCTCTCACCTTCTTTTTCCCTTCCCTTCTCCCTTTCCGTCAGTGCCATTGTTTTAAAATAATGACAGCAATAATCAAAGTTTGGACATCCTTTTGATTGGATCTGTCAAATATTCCAGTTTTCATTATTAAGTCAACGTAATGATCTCTTCCCAATCCATAATCTTCCCGAATTGTAGCAGCCACTTTAAGTAATTATTGTTAACATTGCAGATGGCTTGCGTTTTGTAAGCCTAGTTCCTGTCATACGTTTTATAGCTCTAGTTGGTGTACATTTCAATGTCTATACTCTGTTTTTTTTTTCCATCTGTCCATCCGCCTGTGGTGGTCGCGCATGGTAACACTGCGTCCCGGGCTTTAAATAGTTACGCTGTGTGTAAGTTTTTGGTAAATAAAAGGACATCTTGGTGTACATTTGAAACTGAAAAGTGTTTTAATAATTACTGTATGCGAATTACACCGTTAATATTCGAACTAGGATATTATTTAAAGCCCGGGACGCAGTTTTTACCATGGGCAAACACCACAGGGCGGAGGACAAATAAAAAAAAAAAAATAAAAAAAGTATGTTATGAACAAAGTAACGGAGTTTCTAGGTTCCGTTCAATAACACTAAAACAACTCTAGATTAGTTTGGTACAGATATATATAGTAAGAAGTTAATGTGGTGTATAGAACTAAGAAATATTCATGTAGTATGATACTACTGACACATATCGAGAGAATGAATCTACCCACTTACAAGGTTTGCAATTTCTGCAGGTCAGGGCCGGCACCCCATCGGCCATAATCTTATCATCACAATCCAAGTGCCTGGTTATTCAATTTCACTTATATCTTTAAAGTATTGCAAAGACACCATGAAATGCAATAATAAAAAAACCCATTTAGGTCCGGCTTCGGTGACACGAATACGAATTCGTTAGTTGATGAGATTAAAACGTATGAAGAAAATTGAAACGTTTTTTGGGGTGTCGACGAAAGGCTCCGTTTTCTATGATAGAGAACGAGTAAAAATGAAAGGGGAAACTAATGCTGTTTGCTGCCTGTATCATAAGTATCGAGAAAATTTTCCGTTCATGGTATGCAGAATTGCTTGCAGGTGATATCTGCCTTGAAAGAAAAGGATATGCAACGTTCTGTGTTCACTTAGCACGTTTTCATGTTCTTTAGTCATTAAACAAAAGAAGGATCAGGGCCCATCAGTGGAATTATTGATATATGGAAATTGTATGAAACGGTAACTTGAGAATTCTGAGAATATTTTGCTCTTTTTCTTCTTTACATCATATTTATATAAATTGTATCCTCCCTCTCTCTCTCTCCACTAGTACATATATACACATATACGTATGTATATATTGTAAAATCCACGTAAGAAGGCGAGTGAAAACCGGAACTAGTTCCAAGTCCCGTTTTTTTCATACGCCTTCTTACGTGGATTTTATGATATTCTCAAGCACGTTGACTTTCGTGCTACATTGATTTTATATATATATATATATATATATATATATATTATATATATATATATATATATATATATATATATATTATATATATATATATTATATATATATATATATATATATATATATATCTATATATATATATATATATATATGTGTGTGTGTGTGTGTGTGTGTGTGTGTGTGTGTGTGTGTGTGTGTGTGTGTGTGTGTGTGTGTGTGTGCACCAAGGCCAAAACGTGATCAATCGTTATCAACCCACAAATTAAAATGATGATGACATTATAATTCTTGTAATAAAATTCACAATATTACAACAAAATGACAAAAAAATATAAAAAAGACGTTAAAAGATGGCTAATAATACTAATAATTAAAAACTTTAAAAGATGACTTATAAAAGCAATTGAGTAAATAAAATAAAATAAGCAAAACACAAATTTGAATTACAAAACGGGAGGGTACAAAGGACCAATAAATACACCAAGTCAGTATACAAACACTTCGGTCTATAGAAAACCAATTTTCACAGGTCTTATGTGTAAATTTCATTCAGCTGCTCCTTTGAAATATAAGTTGAATTTAACGCTACAAAATAAATGAGGAAATTTCTTTAGAATTAGAGACCAACAATTAAGGCTTCAGTCCAGTCTGATCTATAAATGGCAGTGCAGTGGTTGTGATGCCACTTACGTTGGAAAAGCTACCAAATCAGCTTGGATGAGATGGTTTGAACACCCTGGTAGGTCATTTCGTACAGTGCAATTAGAGAACACAGCGAGGAGACTGGTCACACGTTACATACTGAGGATTTTTCTTTTTAACCTCTGCTGAGTTTGCTACAGACCTCGACATTTTAGAAGTTTCTATATTCTGTTCAGATAAAGATTTTTTCTTTTCTTTTTTAACCCTTTCTCAGTTTTTACAGATCGACATTTTAGAAGTTCTATATCTGTCAAGATAAAAGCCTTATTTGGCTAGAAATGTAGCTGTGACCTCACTTTTGTGTTTTTCGTCTGCGTTTTGTTGGTTTGTATCTAGTAGACTTGGTGTACATTTATTGTTCCTTTGTAGCTCCGGTTTTGTGACTTGAATTTGTCTTTTTGTTATTTCATCTTATTCATTCAATTTCTTTGATTAGCCATCTTTTAAAGTTTTTTTTTTGTAATTATTGAGTATTAGTCATCTTTTAACGTCTTCTTAAAATTTTTAATTGTCATTTTGTCGTATTGTTGTGAATTTGATTACAAGAATTATATTGTTATTCATTTTAATTTGTAGGTTGATAACGAGTGATAGTGCTACTCGAAACATGTCCCAGTGAAGTACAAAATGCTGTTCCAGGGTTTTGGCTTTCATGTCCTTACGGATATGTAGATGGCGCTTTCCCTGCTGGTGTTTCAATTTGATATATTATATATATATATTAATATATTATATATATTATATATAGTATATATATAATATATATATGATATATATATCTATATATACTATTAACTATTTGGAGATTCATTTAGTTTTACAAAATATATTGACTTGAAAGAATTGCAACATTATGACAAAACTCTTTGTTGCTAGAATCAATTAGGTAGGGGAAAGGAAAAGCAATACTCTATTATTCAACTGAAGGCCTCAATAGATAATTTAAACGTTATTTATAGACATAAAAACACATACAGTATATATACAAGCACACGTATATTGTGTGTATACATAGTATATAAACTATATATAATATGATATTTAATACTAGTATTTACTCTGCATATGCATGCATATATATATATATATATATATATCTATATATATATATATATATACATATGTATATATATGCGTATATATATACATATATATATATATAAGTGTGTGTGTGTGTGTCCTATGCATATATATATATATATATATATATATATATATATATATATATATATATATATATATATATATATATATATATGTGTGTGTGTGTGTGTGTGTGCAGATGCATATATACTATTAAATATACTATTATATATATTGTGTATAATTCTGTATACACACATTATGCGTGTGCGTGTATATATACTGTATGTTTTATGTCTATAAATAACGTTTAATAAATGACCTATTGAGGCCTTCAGTTGAATTATAGAGTATTGCTTTTCCTCTCCCTTACTTAACTAATTCTGGCAACAAAGGGTTTTGTCATAATGTTGCAATTCTTTCAAGTCAATATACTATGTAAAACTAAATAAACCTCCGATATTTTAAGATAACATTTTTAAAAGATTTTGAGCCAAACCTCCACAATCTCCCACAAAGACCGAGTAACCGAAACATATTCGCACAGCGACGAATCCCTTTTTTGCCAAACGGTTCTTTGGTGACGTCAGACAAAACTTGGCAGTTTTTCTGCTCCTTTCGCCATGATCAATGTGTGCAAGAACTCCCTCGGCCAATCACCGACTCACACGTCATCGAGCATCTTTGCAACGGGCTCCTATCCAATGGGGAGTCCGTGTTCGAAAGAGGGGGCGGGTCTTAGGGACGTCAGCGATTCCGATAAGGAGTGTTCTTATGAGTTATCTGAAAGCAGCTTGGTAAAGAATACCGTGAGACTTATGTGGGTTTTCCTTGCAAGTTATGCTATGTTCAGGTATTATGATTGAAATGTAGGGTATGAACAATATTTGATTGAGAAATTACTTTCACATTAGATATGTCCCTACTTAGGAAAATTGTCTGGTATATTATATATATATATATATATATATATATATATGTATACTATATATATATATATATATATTATATATGTATATATATATATATATATATATTACATCGTGTGCGTGTATATATGTATAATTTATACTTATATTATTTATATATTTATTTGTTTATTGATTTATCAGTTTTCTTTAGAAGCTTTCATTATGTGAAATATGAGGGGTGGAAAACTCCGCAGATTTAATAATTGTTTTCTCGGTACTTCCCTGTCCTCGCGTGACAGAAATGTTTCCATCGCTGCTATCATGCAAACATAATATTTTCCTTTTGCCTAATACTTCCACAAGCATAAACATCAGAAGAAATCTGTTTAGCAGTTCATGTTTGCCGTTGATTTCTGTAGTTTGGAGATATAAGTTGGGGAATAGATAGCTATTATCGGAACAAAAGTTGATAAATATCAATGTTCAGTAACTGCCTCATAACTTTATTTCTTAAATATTCCTTTGACAGTCCTAGACCGACTTTGTCTTTATAACTTTATGGTATAAAATTATTTGCACTATAAGTGGTTAGTGTTTAATTGTTTTTTGCGTTTAATGTGGGATATAGGAAATGATCACAAATATTTCACTGGTTCTCATTTATTCGTCAGATTACATTAAAAATGTAGGTGAAATGTTACCAGTTGTATGACCAGCTTTTCCTTGCACAAAAATGCAGATAAAACTTGAATGTGTTTCATCAATTTCAAGGCTCAAGTAAGCCCCACACACGCGGCAGAAAGGATCTGAAAGGAGAAGGGCATTTGCATAACAAACAGCCACTGAGCCTCTCCAAGGTGACGTCAGACAAAACTTGGTCTTTTTTCGCCTCCTCTCGCCTCGATCAATCTGTGCAAGAAGCTTCTTGACAACGCACTGCCAAAGTCCCAGCCAATCAGTGACGCTGACACATCTCGAGGTTTCTTTGCAAGGGTTCTTATCCAATGGGGAGTCTTCTTGGAAGAGGAAGAGTCCTAGTGACGTCACTTACCCTACCAGGCGTATAGTCTCATAGACTATGGTCTATGAGAAGTTTTGAGTCCTTGTAGGCCTACACTTTTGCTATACAAATAGTTATTTGTATTTAAAAACTCATGATTCATCAAAAATAAAACAAAGAAGATAGCTTTCTCCAAAAAAAATTATTTATTCAGTTTTGAAAGGTCAAACATCTTTTAAAAAAAGTTTTAATATAGGTCGTTGTAAGAAAATCTGAAATCTTTGTGATGGATTTGTTTTCACTGTTCCACAAGCAAGAATTGAATGGTCTTTGACTATTCCACGAACTAAATGTTCAGGATATTTATCACTTAAATTTTTCCCAAGTATAGTAAGTAACAAATTCAAATTCAGAACTTTATTAATATGCACACAGTTAGTAAATATATACAAACGATATTAATATTTGATAATAAAGGGAATTAAGTCAGTAATCCGTATAATTGAAAATTAGGTATAGTATATCGAAGAGAGAGAGAGAGAGAGAGAGAGAGAGAGAGAGAGAGAGAGAGTTAGTGTTGTTGAGGATTCATCATTCTTAGGGAAGGGACTTTCTCTCTCTCTCTCTCTCTCTCTCTCTCTCTCTCTCTCTCTCTCTCTCTCTCTCCTTGTGCAAGATCTTGAGAATAATAAAATCACTTGATAATGATTTTCATTTGATTCAAGGTGGAAGGTTTTCAATATACATAAAACCCTTCAGATGCTGCACAAGCGATTAAGTTATTGCGTTTTGAAACATGTCTCGTCTTGTAATGTTTGTTTTACGTAGGATAATACTAGATATTATCACGTAGTTTTAACTGCAATATGGTGCATTGTGCAGGGATTAGCACCATACTTTCTTCCCAGGAGTAAGGTATGGTATACTAAGTTATGGTACTATCCTAGATTAGATCACAATGACTCACACCGCGAATTTGTCAACAGTGCTAGACGTCTAAAGCTTTCTAAAGCTCGTGATAGATAATAACAGTCTTATTTTATGATAATTATAAGTTACCGGCACTAGCTCAGTTAAAGGCTATGGCGTCAGAGGAACTCTGCATTCATTGAAAAATAGCGGCTCCTCATTGGCTGATCGCTTACACAGAGACGCTGGCCGGCTTCACTTTCGCAGCACGTGGTTGAGAGGACTCTTGCACAAATTGATCACCCCAAAGTATCGTGAAAAAGAGCAAGTTTTTGTTCGCCCGAAGGCTAGGGCTAGGCCAGCCACGAGCTCCTAAATCCGCTTAGTCCTCAGTAGTAGTATTATTGGTTTTGTACTGCAGAGCGAACTCACTGAAAAGTACTAGCATTAGCTTTGTGTCTCGTGTTCTACAACATTTACTTTAATTTTAGATAGTCTTTAGTTGAATTGGCGTTTTCATTATGGACTGCGTGTGCAGTTTTCTGCTGTTTTAAGAAGTAGCCTTGATGTTATTTATTGATATTACACCGCGCTCTCTCTCTCTCCGTAGTA
>NC_061093.1:17396816-17399316 GCF_015104395.2 Macrobrachium nipponense | reverse complement strand
TATATTATGCTTATTCTAAGAAAAATATTGAAATTAAGACATTGTGGAAATGATTAGGATATAGAAAGACATCTTGGGAAATTAAATAATACGAATCATTTGTCATCTTTATTAAGCCAGTCATCCGTATGGTCCCACTTGAGGGACAGTTATGGTGTCAGATAAAACATAGTAAATCAATTATCAGTCACTTAAGGGACAGCAAAAGTTTAACACTTTGAATAGTCACACAAATGATAAAACTTAAGTTACCCCTTTGTTAGCTCTCTATGTTGGAATTGGCATTATCTTCTGCTGCTACTCTCTCTCTCTCTCTCTCTCTCTCGTCTCTCTCTCTCTCTCTCTCTACTAAACAAATTGTTTTAATTGTAGACTCAACTTTCATTAATTTAAACATTAAAACCACTTGATTCTTTTGGATCCTTTTAATTTAGCTTTTTTGTGAAGCGAGCTCCACTATGGAACCATTTTTCTTGTACTGCGTAGATGTTTAGGCATCTGTCCTATACGGCTTCCGAGAATCCTTTGTCCTGAGACGCCAGGTAACTTACAATCAATCAGTCAATCACCTATTTGGTTTTGTAAACCGGATCCCCGATTGTTTCTTCACTGCTCCATTCCCCAGTCTTCAAATGATTGTCCCGGTATTTTCATTTTCTGTTGAAGAAAAACTATTGAGATGGCTTTGTTCGTCTGCAAGTTTTCTGTCCGCCCTTTTCCTGCCAGCCTCAGATCGTAAAAACTACTGAGGCTAGAGGGCTGCAAATGGGTGCTTTGATCATCCACCTTTTTAGTCTTCAAACATACCGAATTGCAGCCCTCTAGTCTCAGAAATTATTTTATTGTATTTAAATTAAAGTTAGCCATAAATCGTGCTTCTCTGGCAACGATATAGGACGCCACCACTGGGCCGTGGTTTAAAGTTGCACGGGCCGCGGCTCATACAGTATGTTAACGGGACCACCCTTTATACGTTGTATACAGAAACTCGATTTCTTCGCGCATATTTTACCATTTTTTTTTTTATTACGTTGTTGAAGTAGCACCACCTGCCGTCTTCCGGTATGTATGGTAGTGCAATTTTCTTTCTTCAGGCAAGAGAACTTGAACAGACGATTTATTTCGATTTACAGGAAGCAGAAGTATAGACTATATAATTAGAAAAAGATGAGATAGACCCAGGGCATTATGTGTTAGGTCATTTTTAGCAGATGCGTAAACTGTGGATAATAAAGTCTGAGACAAGTATATGTAGAATGAAAATAATATCGAACTCAGTATTCGAAATGCAGTATAAAAAAATCATAAAGTAAGACATAAAATTCAAAGAGTTATGTGTCAGAAGTCATAAATGTTTAACGAGGCTCCATTCACGACGATCCATATTGGCTCCATTAACTTTCGCGTGAAAAGCGGAGCGCGGCATCCACCGCTCGATAACTGTCGCGTTTTACCGTTAAGTCGATAATTAAGGAAGAAAAGGACGCCTTGGAAAAAGCAGATTGAGATATGATTGGGATGGGAGAAGTCGACGTCTGAAATAGAGGCCCATTAGAATTTAATTTGGAGGGAAATGAAACCCGCGCAGAAAGGGTCGATGAAGCGGTTATATATACGGGTGAAGAAAAAAGCACCCCTGGGTGAGAAGGGGGTTATATGGAAGGAAATGTTTGAAATGACTGACAAATTACCTGTAAATAGTATGATTTCTCTGGGCCACTTCGCCACCGCGAGCTTTCATATGTTAAAACGGTATTCATAGGCCTATTGAGCCGGCCCGCCCCAACACTCCTTCCCGGTGGTGGGTCTAGTGGCCCTATGTGGGTATTTTTTTTAAAAAAAAAGTTGATAGTCGGCTATCATAGACACCGCATGAGGGTGGGGAAAGAAAAGCCCAGTTTGGGCGGGTTGGGGTCCACAGGGGTCTGATGTGCGATTCGCGATGCTCGATCTCTGCTTTCCGTTGATGTTTCTTTCGTTATTTGCAGTGTTGCTGCGAGAAACTACTCAAACATACAGGGGAAGATGTTAGCGCACCGTTTTCTACTTAAAAACGGTTTGCGATGGGATGCAGCTGTTTAGGTTTGTTGTAATTGTTGTTTATAACTAAATTACTTTAAAAAATCTTGCTGTTTGTTAGTACTAGGTCTATTGAGTATTTATTCACACTATTCCTACCTATTCGGTTTGCGGTGGCTGTTACTAGGTTTGCATTGTGCTGTTGTTAGTATTTCGGCTATTCGCTGTTGTTACTGCTATGTCAACCTATTCGTTTTTTTGATGGCAGTTACTTTTTGGGTCTGCTTGTTGTTGTTATATGAACTTCGTCGGCTTGAATACTGTTCTTAGTAATAGGTCTACTAAGCTGTTGCTAGTAGTATGCCTAATTATTCGTTTGCGATGGCTGTTGCCCATTGAGTTTTGTACCAGTTTTGTTTGTGGATACAAAATCGAAATGGTTACCTTAAATCCGATTATTTCACTTCCGATACAAAAGAGT
>NC_061093.1:17379316-17391816 GCF_015104395.2 Macrobrachium nipponense | reverse complement strand
GTATACACACATATAGATATATATACTATATATATCTATATATATATATATATATATATATATATATTATATATTATATATATATATATACACACACACTATACATTCATATATTTAAATATATATGTATTATATAAATACATACACACATATGTATATATATATTATATATATATATATATATATATATATATATATATATATATATATATATATATATATATATATATATATATATATATATATATATATGTGTGTGTGTGTGTGTGTGTGTACACTATAAATACGTATATTTTATATATATGTACACAATGAATTCTTATATTAGTATATATAAATATATACACATATATACACTATAAATTCAGATATATATATATATATATATATATATATATATATATATATATATATATATATATATACAAATTCATTTCATTTTAAAGGAAGGTAATATTGACAGTCAACAAAGTCTACAATGTCATTGTTTACGAGGCCCATTCAGTTCTCACAAAGCAACGACAGTAGATCACTCGAGATCATGCTGTCATAGGCAATGCAAAAAAAAAAGTTTAATAAAGAGAATTCTGTATCAGTGTTGATGTGTGTTTTTTTATCGGAGGAGTCTTTGAATAAAAAGAGGAAGACAACAATCGGGCCAAACTCTCTCTCTCTCTCTTTCTCATCCTCTGTCTCTCTCATTTCCCGTCAAAGGGCGGATAATAAAAACAAAAGAACAAAGAGATGCGCAAAGTTCAGGAGTCTCCGCGTTTCCTAGTCAGGCGAATTGAGGTAAAAAGGTTACGGAATGTCCGTCGACAATGGGTATTGGGGGCGGGTTGGGTGTTGTGGGTCGTGTGGTGGGGGGAGAGGGATAGGAGAAGAGGTAGTGGTAGCGATGGATGGAAAAATTGGCCGGGAGATAAAAAGACAATAGACGCCGTGAGGAGACGACTAAGTCTTGTTTCTGGTGCCGATTGGAGGGGAACCTTATGTAAGGAAGGTGGAGAGTCGGGCACTCTCTCTCTCTCTCTCTCTCTCTCACTTGTCAGTGTGGTCCCACGGTGGTCCTGAGGTCCTTAGTGGTCTGGTCAAATCGCAACACGCTTGTGGAGGGCTCCTTTCCTCCCGGGCTACCTCGATATCTGGCTCCCTAGGTCTAGAGTTGGCGGGTTGAAGGTGTCCTCCGTTCTCTAGACCTCGGCCCGTTTTAGGCCCAGTCATCAGCCTCCGGGACTATTTGAAGTAACCAGTCGTGAAATATAGATCAGTTTTTCTTGATCTGGTTGCAAGAAAAAGGGTTTGCAAATGAAATCTTCATCGAGAGAAAAGAATTTGCAAAGCTTATGTGAAGAGATGAAATAATTTCTTGGTTTGCTTTATTTACTTTTTAGGAAGTCAATAAACATAACGGCAATAAAAGCAATAATAACTTTCTAATAACGACTATTACTGCGACTACTAATGATAATAGCAATGGTAATAATAAAAGCAACTCAATACTACGTGTCTGTAGTTGTTGCTACCAATGATCATGTTAACGGTACCGTTTCTTACCATGATGTCGGCCTAAGACGTAAGAAACAATTGCTGTACAAATTTTAGTTAAAATCTGGTTACCCTCCAAATCTTGATAGAACAATAAACATAAAAAAACATGAAATAACATTTATATTCATCGTATAATCTTCGAAAACAAGACTAAACAAGTGATGAAAGTGCCGATCTGTCTTCGGCGCAATTGAGTTTTCTGTACAGTGTATAATTAAGGCCACCAAACTAGATCGATCTTTCGATGGTGTCGGTGCACGTTGTTTGAGACCCCGGCCCATTGAAAACTTTAACCACGGCCCGATGGTGGCCTGGCGTATATCGTTTGTCAGAAGTACGATTATGGCTAACTTTAACCATTACATTAAAAAAAAAAGCACTGAGACTAGGGGGCTGCAATATGGTATGCTTGATGATTGGAGGGTGGTTGATTAACATACCAATTTGCAGCCCTCTAGCCTCAGTAGTTTTGAAGACCTGAGCGGACAGAAAAACAGTGCCGACGGACAGACGAAACCTTTATTTCGATACTTTTTCTTTTACAGAAAACTAAAAACTAATGAATTCCGAATTTCGTCGGCCAGAGCAAATTAATCCCACGCGATCAGTAATGGAGAGAGAGAGAGAGAGAGAGAGAGAGAGAGAGAGAGAGAGAGAGAGAGAAGAGAAAGCCATTACATTTTCCCCCATGCAAATCAAACCACTCGTTTCTTAACACCCTACTGAAAGGGGAAAGTTCTCGTGTTACCGTGTCCTCGAAGGGGCGCCTTTTCTGTCCGTGAGTGTCTTATCTTGACAAGATCAAACATCAGATTATCTATTCGCTTTTATTTTATTTTTTTATTAATTTTTTTTCTTTCCCTCTTTCCCAAGCCCTCGTGACGGTTTCATTTGTCGAGTAAATCCATTTGTCTAAAGAAAGGTTTTGATGGATATTGTGGGAACGTGTTTTATATAGTAAGCTTCAAAAATGCTTAAGCTTATAGAGGCCGTTATGGTGTTGAGATGGATTAATAACCGTGAATGTTTTTCTTAAGGCAATGAGAGTGAATCGCCGCCCATGCTTTTTCAAAGTCTAAAAAAAACAAGTTAAAAAATGTGCGCAATCGAGTTTACTAAAAGTACATCTTATAGGCAACGCCACCGAAAACATCTATCTTTCGGTGGTCTCGGTATAATGGTGCATGGGCCGTGGCAAGTGAAACTTTACCCACGGCCCGTCCCGGTGTGGCTTGGCCTATATCGTTGCCAGATGCACGATTATGACTAACTTTAACCATATGTCAAATAAAAACTATTGAGGCTAGAGGGCTGCATTTGGTATGAGTGATGATTGGAGAGTGATGAACATACCAATTTGCAACAATCTGGCTGGCCTTAATAGTTTTAGAAGACTGAGGGCGGATAGGAAAAGTGCGGACGGACTGCCATAGTGGACACAATAGTTTTCTTTTCAGAAAACTAGAAATGACTTGGCAATCTTTTAAAATCGGCTGACACCTTTTCAAGTTAGTGAGTTTTCTGTAAACAAAATTAAAGGAGTTAACGATTTGCAGTGAGAACCAGCCGTTTCTCTCTCTCTCTCTCTCTCTCTCTCACACAGGTTCTCTCCCACGTTGACCTTCGCAGTAGCCTACTTTCCCCCCCCCTTCCTTCCCCTTACGGTAGCTTACTTTTTTTTCCCTCCCTTTCCTGTCCGTCACCCTCTTAGGCCGACTTTCGCAAAACTGTTTTTTCCCGACCTGTTCTTTGTTGCAGCGGTTCAACAATTTTTTTGCGTCTTGGCGAAGGGACGTGTGTGCAGCAGAGAGAGAGACAGAGAGAGAGAGAGGTAGTCGTAACAATGGAACTTGCTCTCGGCTTAGCATGTTTAATGAGTATCGAATTAACGGAAGTAGGGACGAAATGACCGGTAGGATAATGAATGCGATTATTCATGTGAACCAGGACGCGACCCTAAGTATAATGTGTGTGTAGTGTCCGCGAATGTGTATGTGTACACACATCACATGACATGTGTACACAAGCTGTAACTACTTTTTGGTGTGTATGTGTTATAGGTTTGCATATGTTGAAAAGATGTGCACTTTTGGATGTATACGTGTATCATGTGTGTCTGTTTACGAAAGCTGTGCGTGTGTACTTGGGTGTATCTGTGTATCACGAGCTTATGCGTACAAAAAAGCGGTATGTACTTCTGATGTGTATGTTTATTGGGTTTGTGTGTGCAAACAGTTGTATGTGCCGGCTGTAGCTTTGTATCTTCTGTGCATTTGCACAAGATCTGTGTGTACTATAGATGTCTAGTTATATGCATTGATAGTGTATATGTACAAAAAGTTGTATGTGTCCCTGCATGTATATAGTAATTGAGAAATGATATACGTACATGAACTGTGCACTTCTGGAAGTTTATGGTTCTGTGTACCATGTGTACACCCTAATGTAATTGTATTTCAGGTCGTGTTTTGCTCAAAATTACAGAGATAAATTAATGACCACTAAAAAAGTTCGGGTAAGTAAATCCGTATTTCAAAAATAAATAAATAAATGAAAATAACAAATAAACTCACCAGGTGATGAAATCACTTCCATGTCAAATTTTGGTAAATAATAAAAATGATTTGAATAATAATTTGGCTTCATATATGAATTTTTAGTAATGATATTGGAGTATGTAATTTTTTAAGTTGAAATAATTTTTTTTATTTGATCGAATTCAGAGCATTGTGGGTAGTGGAAATAAGAATCGGAGAAAATGCTCAAGCTAGCAAAAGTGTTCCAGGATATGTAAACTTTGGTAAATATTGACAGAAAATTATTTTTTGTAGAAGGGATTTTTTTGACCACGAATTCATACGAGACGATCAAATGACTTTTGTAGTAAATGAAAATTATTAGAAACATGTGAACCACACAAACGAAATATGATGAAGGGAATAGCATTTCGATTATGTGGAAATCTTCAGCATTTGTAACAAAAAATGATGTACGTATAGAGCTGAAAACTTAACAGTGACCACTGAAGCCTTCGTATCTGCTCCTGCTGCGCATGTGCGGACAAAATACCAGAGAGAGAGAGAGAGAGAATTCGCTCGCCACATGTTACAAGAACTCTCTCTCTAACCCTTTGCTACGCCCTTTTATTGGGGCACTTAATGACTGGTCGGGCATTTTTATTTCCTGTGCAGGATGCCCACGATAAAAACACCGCGTTGCTCGTACAAAAAAGGAAAATAAAAAAAAGGAAGACGAGAAAGTGGGATGGGAGCTTTGAATAGTTAGTTGTTATTCCAGGGTAACGGTATTCCTTGCCAAATAAGAAAAAAATAGTTTTAATCTCTGGTTGGCGTGATATAATTCTCATATATATAGTATATATATATTATATATATATATATATATATAGATATATATATATATATATATATGTATATATATATATATATATATATATATATATATATAGTATATATTATATATATATATATAATATATATATACTATATATATATATATATATATATATATATATATATGTATATATGTATGTATATATATAAATATTCTATTACACAGATATGTATATATATACTTATATATATATATATGTATTTATATAGTTTATCTATATAAGTATAGGTATTTATATATTTATATATATATATATATATATATATATATATATATATATATATATATATATATATATATATATATATATATATATATATATTATATATAGTATATAGTATATATGTGTGTGTGTGTATGTATGTATGTATGTATGTATGTATGTATGTATGTTTGTATGTATGTATGTATATGTATGTATATATGTCTCACATGTGTACATGAAACATACGGAAATCTGCTGTCCTTGATTTTATTAAACGCAAAGATTTATTTTATTCGTTGGGGAGGGGTTGAGACACGTTTTGTAAGGAGTTGTGAGAAAACGTTTGGAAGGTTTGTGAGGAAATTGTAGCGGAGGGGTTTTGTGAAAAACGTTTGCAAGTGGGTTATAATGAAATTTTTTGCAAGGGGGTTGTGAGAAACTTTGCAGGGGCATGGATGCCTTCATGGACAACGCAAGGATTCCTCATCGCCAACTCGCTCCCACAAGGATACTATTATACTCCTGAGAACTGGCGCCGGAATTTGAAACGAGAAACTTAATTATGTTCTTTTTGCATCGCGGAAGAAGTGGCCAGATGCCCTCGCTTCTCATGACGGATAAATCACTATTTCCTGCCCGATTAAATTCCACAGACAGACAGACAGGAACTTTCATAATATGAAATGGAAGAAAAGTATTGGTATGCATGTATGTATATATATATATATATATATATATATATATATATATATATATATATATATATACATACATACATACATACATACCATACATACATACATACATACATACATACGCATTTGTGACTAAAAACGTATTTCAAGGCTAAGAAATAATGAAGAATATAAAAAGTTGAAGACAATTCACAGACTTCACAACACCAAACTTATTTCCACCCTTAACTAGGGTTTTTTTTTTTTTTCATTTCTCGTCTTATTTCTTCAATTGCCCTTTCTTTGACCGAGAATTATTACAAATGCTCAAAAGGATGAAAGAGAGAACGGAAGAAAGAAAGGAGAAAAAGAAAAAAAATTGAATGAAGGCAAAGAAGAAAAACCTAATGCTCGAATAGGGACGTCCCCCTACACGGTTTGGACATTCTCTTTCTCTTGCAAATGTCTCCTTCATTAATCAACTGATTTCGGGGGACTGACGACCTGAACCCCCCCTCCCCCTCACCCCTTAGCAGTTCCGCACGTGTGTTTACCCGTCGGGTAAGGAAAAGCGGGCCTTTGCTGCTGCCCAGAAGCAGCAGCCGGCGCAGCAGAAGACCGAGACTTAGGGCACGATCTCAGCCTTCATGATGAATAACAGAAGAAGAAAGACAAGCGTGCAAAAACTGTAACACCCCCATCTCCCCTCTCTTCTCTCTCTCCCCCCCCCCCTCCCCCGCCCCCCCCCCCTCTCTCCAGCTTTTGCAATGCCGGTTGCGCCGGCAATTGAATGGACGCCCTCCTCCGGCGGGGTAAAAAATGAGACTATCATAAAACGGTCTGGACTGGATGAATAGCAACGGGCATAGAATTGGGCGGTTGCTGAGGGCAACGCGCTCGTGCAAAGAGGTCTGGCCGGCCTATTGCCCGGGACGTTGCTATAAGGTCGTGGCGCCCTTTTCATTCCTGCACCCGTGCCACAAAGGCACGGACGCTAGATTCGCAACAATGCCCACGTGATTCGTTTTTTTTTCTCTCTCTCTTTTTCATCTTGAGTGTTCCGGAGTTGCATGGAATACGGCTGAATGAGGTCGTGGTAAATTAACTGGACTGTAGAATGAATAATTTCATGACATTATCAAATGTGTGATAATAAGTCATTCCTACTATAAAGAAAAAACAAACTAACATTCGATAAGAAGGGTTAAAGTAGGTTCCGTAGGACTAACCACCTCTCTCTCTCTCTCTCTCTCTCTCTCTCTCTCTCTCCTCTCTCTCCTCTCTCTCTCTCTCTCTCTCATCTTGACCGTTGCTGCTCTCTCTCTTGCACGTGCAAATCCTCCGCCTTCCCACACTCCTGCGTCCTCACAGGAGCACCCCTCATAACCTTTCCGAAGGACTCCTCTCCGCCGTTGCAATTTTTACGACGTGCAATACCTTCGGTGGTCAGGGCTGACTGTGTCCTTCTGGAGAGACCCCGTTTCGAAATGCTTCGGACGCCTTGGGACGAGAGCTCTCCTCGAGCTTAAGGGTTGATCGAAGCTGGACGAAACTTGGGGTAACTTTGTCCACTTTCCAGTACAGGTAGCCTGGTGGAGACCCTCCACCACTGTGTCGGTCCTTTATCTTCGTTAAGGTTGTCATCATCATCATCGTCGTCTCTTTCTTCTTCTTCTTCTTCTCCTTCTTCTTCTTCTTCTTCTTCGTCATCCTGACCATGGGTCGGTTTTGATGAGCTTTATTCGTCTCACGGCATCTTTTCACTTTCAATTTTTTTTTCCATGTAAGACGACAAACATTCCGATGTTATCTTGGACGAGTCTCAAATAGGCTGGAAGATTTTGTCCCCTACCGGTTCCTCCTGCTGAGAACTTCAGTCGAACTTGAGTCGTACCTTTCGTCTTGAGGAGGACGACTTAGCACAAGTCTTCTGCCATGAATTTTCATGAAGGAGAAACGTTTAAGAAGGTCCACATTCTCTTTTTGTGGATAAATATGATCAGGGTAAAGAGCATTTCACTACAGCTCAATCAGAAAAGATGCAAAAATTACGTTACATGAATATCGCCCTATTACCAACTTCCAGGAGAGAGAGAGAGAGAGAGAGAGAGAGAGAGAGAGAGAGAGAGAGAGAGAGAGAGAGAGTTCCATACTACCTCCCTCATCAAAGAAAGATTTGTCAGACAAGGCATCGATTACGATGCAAATATTGAGTTTCATGTATATTTGCCCCATTACCAATTTCCATTAATCCTGATTTTGGAGAGAGAGAGAGAGAGAGAGAGAGAGAGAGAGAGAGAGAGAGAGAGAGAGAGAGAGAGCGCGCGAGGAATGCCAAGAAAGAGAGAAACTCCCATACCTCCTCCCTCATCCTTCTCCTCTCCCGCCTGACCCATTTGACCACGACATCCAGAAAAAAAAGAGAGAAAAAAAAAGATGAAAAACCCTTTTCGCCGTTGCAAAACAGAGGGGTCCTCGAGATTGGCAACGGAACGGACTTTCGCAAAAACATTTTTTTTTTTTTTCAACTTTTTGCACGCCGAATTCCTCTCTCTCTCTCTCTCTCTCTCTCTCTCTCTCTCTCTCTCTCTCTCTCTCTCTCTGCTTTCTTTCTTTCTTGGCATTGCGTAGCCCCTCTCATCCGACGTTGCAAAAACAGCGCATGCGCGAGATGAAAGCAACCGATGTTGAAGGGGCGAATCATTTATTAACAACGGGCAGGATAATGTCGGCAGCATCATTGACCACTGAGGGAAGACTCAGATGGTAGTATATGATATGTAGAGTAACGTTCCTGCCGACGAAGATGTTGTCAGTGAATGACGGACGTGGGAAAGATTCTTGAGCTGAATAAGTAACACTCGAGTTTTCTGTACAACGTATAATGCTGTATAAAACCATCAGCTACGACTGGCAGGCTTTAGTTGCTTCCCAGATGCGGTAGAGGGAGAGTGCGTCCCGCCCCTACTGAAAGCTCTGCCAGATGTACGATCCATGGCTAACGTTAACCTTGAATGAAATAGACACCACTGAGGCTAGAGGGTTGCAATTTGGTATGTTTGATGATTGGAGGGTTATATGATCAACATACCAGTTTGCAGCCTTCTAGCTTCTGTAGTTTTTTAGATCTGAGGGCGGACAGAATAAAGTGCGGACGGACAGACAAAGCCGGCACAATAGTTCTTTAGCATAAAACTAAAAATCCAGACTTATGATTATGAACGACTGTATTTTCCAAAAATGCAAAAAGGGTTAAAAAAAAGTAAGCTTTCGACCTTTTGCACAACGATCCTCTTTTTTTAAAATTTTTTGTATTTTGAAAAAATACAGTCGCTCATATACATTATTTGCGTTTTTTTTACATATTTCCGGTCACAGTATAGTGATGCACGGTGCACCGTAGGTATTCTTGAGGTTATTCCAACACTGATAAGACATTTTAATTGTTAATCTAGGTTACTAAGTACCGCATGAATAATTACATGCGTAAATGTATCTTGTGTCTTGTATACTGCAAACTCTTATGGATAAAGAGACCGAGATATTCAAACTTAGAAAAAATAAATAAACTGCCCATAAAATAAATTTAAGATGAATTTATTCCGTTCTCACTAGAGATAACTGTGGATATCTGTTGATTATTTCATTCCGTTTAATTCTGGCGATTCTTCCGTTAAAAGTAATTGGATATGGAAATGCCACAGGAATGTAGTTTTAAACAAATTTATGAGGTTCATCAGGAATGTTTGTAAACAAAGACTGTGTCACTTTGTTTTCAAGGACAGCAAAGACTGATCCAATTCACAAAGACATCCAAGACATATCCTCAATTCTAGACATTCGCCATATAGGAATTTAAGAAAAAAAGATGACCAGAGAAGCTCCCTTCACATGAGTTCCCGTGCCAGACAGTTTTGAATCAGTGCTACACCTGAGGCCAGGGCGGAAGAGAGCCGTTCCAACCCTCTCCATGCCTTTCCCTTTCAAAACCTCACCATTACGAGATGATAAATTACTCTACCATTGACCATGGGGACCAGAGGTATGACTGAAAAAAAGAGAGAAGAGAAAAGGGAAGAGTGAGAGAGAGCGAAAGGAAGATAAAAGCGGAATCATTTTACGATCTCTGTATAAACGTCTGCTACAAAGAGAGAGAGAGAGAAAGAGAGAGAGGCGCCTATAACGTGTAGTCATAAAGGGGGGTGGGGGTTTGGGGTGTTGGGTGGGTTGGGAAAAAAATTTGGGGCACTGGTAGGCCCAGTTCAGGATAGTAGTAAGGTCTACGACGAAGGAAACATTCAACGTTGCTTGCAGGCAGGCACCTTCTTCAATAGGCCTATCAAACGGCACCTCACCTGAAACACCTCGGGCCAAAATTTGAATAGACCCCCACCCCCTTCTTCTTCCCTCCCCCACCCCCTCCCTCCCTCCCCCCCATAGAGAAAGCCTGTATCCAAATATACTACGTAAGCACAACAGCCTGCATCACGAGCGCATTTTTTTCCCAAAGCTCGATTTGCATACGATATTTTGCCCGGCACTGGAGACTTAGGCTATCTAGGCCTACACCTGCAGAAGTAAAAAAAAAAATCGTACCTAAGATAACATTCTTAGCATATTGTTGATAAAAAAGGGGGAATGTTTCATTAGATTTATTCAGAAATGATGTATTTGTATTTGGTCCTATTTTAGCAGTAAATTGGTATATGTAGAATTAAATGTTAATAGTTTTTTCATAAAATTTTAGTTGGAGAATTGCAAAATATTGTTTACATAACGTTGAAATTCATTGAACTGGGAAAAATAATTATGCTCATGTTTTTCACTTATTATTATTATTATTATTATTATTATTATTATTATTATTATTATTATTATTATTATTATTATCGGTGCATGTATTTAAGAATAAATCTCTGGAGATTGTTTTCGGGGATTTGTAGATATTTATTTTTAAAAATATGTACTCTTACATAACTGTAGATTTGTTTCTCCATTTCAAGACTGATCCAATATGAGTAGTTTGTTATTATTATTTTTTTTAATCAGTCTCCTATTCGACATAGTGGTTTTTATAGTGTGGGGTTCCGGGTTGCATCCTGCCTCCTTAGGAGTCCATCACTTTTCCCCACTATGGGCGTTATTTCTAGAACCACACTCTTCTGTATGAGTCCTGGAGATACTTTGGCATCTAGCTTTCCCAGGTTCCTTTTCAGGGATCTTCTGTCCGGTGGTGGCCTCAGCTAACGGCCCAATGAAACTCAGCCACGGTCCGGTGGTGGCCTATACCTGTAATGCTACGAGAAGCACGATTAAACCGTAAATGAAATAAAAAACTACTGAGGCTAGAGGACTGCAATTTGGTATGTTTGAGGATTGGAGGGTGGAAGATCAACATACCAATTTGCAGCTCTCTAGCCTCAGTAGGTTTTAAGATCTGAGGGAGGACAGAAAAAGTGCGGACGACAGACAAAGCCGGCACAATACTTTTCTTTTACAGAAACCTAATAGGTGAACAAAAAATAAATCACAGACAATGGAAATGTAACAAATTAAGGAAGTGTAAGTCCTCAGAATTTTTTTGAAGAAGTTAGTTAATAATAGCGCGTTATTCCTCTTCCAATATCTGGGCGAGGGTGGAGTAAAACATCCCTGTAACCAATATTAAATTTCAGTAGAGCTTATATATATATATATATATATATATATATATATATATATATATATATATATATATTATAATATATATATATTATATATATTATTATATTATTAAATTATTCATTAATTATTTGGGTTAATAATGATTTAGTAATTCGGGATTAAAAATTTGTTTGATTTCTTTTGTTGACTTTTCCAATGATTTAGGTACGCGGCAGTTAAATGCCTGTGGTGGCTGCAACTGTTGGGATGAGACGGGCGACTAGGGACCGGGTTGAAAGGATATTAGAGATGAGAGAGAGAGAGAGAGAGAGAGAGAGAGAGAGAGATCTCAGTGCCCAGCTGCGACACAGAACAAAAGCCAATTACACATTCGTCATAAACCAAAGGCCTGCCTTACCGTAAGCCTTAAGCATCATAGGGTCCGGCGCACCCTACTATCGATGCTTTTATGACGAACAGAGAGAGAGAGAGAGACAGGAATGAAAAAAAAGAGAGGAAAAAGAAAGGGGGAATAGATTTGCCTATAAAAAACGCATTAGAAGGGTAGGCTGAGCAATCAAATGCCAAGGCCTTGTTTACGATTTGCCCACACCAGAATGGCCCCGTGGTCTCTCTTTTCCAGCGAAGTCCTATACGGCCTTCCTAAAGTTTCTTGTGACGTCCTCGTACACCCTTATCCTGCCACCCAAACACACACACACACAAACACATCCACACTAGGACCGTCTCAAAGGAAGCATATATACATTTATCTTCATTTTTGCTGATGGCCGCTACCTGTGCCATGGGAATACGAAGGAACGAATCGCGCCATCGTTCATTTTCGCTCACCGCCCTCTTTCCTCAAAGGGTCCCGTACGAAGATATGTGAAACGCAAGCGAGTGACTCGAGCGGGCAGGACAGTCCAAGGCCTAACTCTCTTTCTCTCTCCTTTGCAAAAGGAGAAACGGAATAAAAAAGACAAGGGAAAAAAATTGCAAGGGTTAAAATA
>NC_061093.1:17371816-17376816 GCF_015104395.2 Macrobrachium nipponense | reverse complement strand
GCCACAAACTAGAAATCCCATTCCTTAGCATTTGATCATTGTCAAGCGAATTATATATTTACACAATAATGTATTTGATTCACGTTGGATGTTTCCGTTTTTACAACTTAGTTCTCAGAGGTTTTAAAAAATAGACACTTGATTTTTTTTTCCTTTTTTTGAGTTTTCATTGATATACAGGTTTCGACGTTTTTTTATTTTATTTATTTATTTATTTTTCCTTTTTAGAGTTTTCATTCATGTACCGGTTACTTTGATAACCTCTGTGCAGATCAGTTATTGGTAAAATATGTATGCGAAGTCAGGCGAGTATACAAGATTTTGCAATTTTTCTTCTGTTTTTATAAGTCCTACTTGATTCGTATTTTCCGCAAACCACCATCTACTTCGTTCGTATTTTCCGCAAAGCACCTTCTACTCGTTTCTATATTTTCCGCAAAGCACCTTCTACTTCTTTCGTATTTTCCACAAAAGAACCTGCTACGTTTTCGGTTCGGTATTTTCCACAAATGCACCGCTTCTACTTCGTTCGTATTTCCGCAAAGCACCACTCTTTTTTATTCCGCAAACACCTTCTTACTTCGTTCGTATTTTCCACAAAGCACCTTCTACTTCGTTCGTATTTTCCACAAAGCACCTTCTACTTCGTTCGTATTTTCCACAAAGCACCCTATCGCCAGAATTGTCAGTCGAAGCCAAGGACTCGACGCCGTTCGGACGTCACTGAAGAAACGAGAGAAATAGATAACCTGTTGCAAGAGAAGCTGTACTCCACGGGTTATGTTGCACTGTTGCGCTAAGCGACTGTAAGCAAGACTGGCGACAATTGCAACTTCTCCTGCTGCAAGGTTGCAAGAAAATGAATGTCTAGCGGCGTTTGTCGGTCAATGCACGGCCGAGTGGCGGATGGAATGCTGCAGATCGTATCGTTTGTTATTTGTCGTATTTCGCGCTCTATTTCCATCATTGATTGATTCTCCTATATCAGTTACCCATAAAAAACACCTATTTCAATTGAGACTTGATCTCGAAGAAAGCAAAACGCAACTGCTATTTCAATATCTTAAAATATTAGCGAGGAGTTACTTGGCCCCGCCCACCCGGGAGAGATCCTCGGTCGTGATTGGTCGCTAGGGCTTGCAACATCCAGCGACGAGACGTGATTGGCCGAGGCGCTTTGCAACGTACCGGTTCCGGAGATCCTTTGCACGCATTGATCAGTTAAAAGCGTCCGTAAAAACTACCGAGTTTTGTCTGACGTCACGTGCAACGGGGAGGACGCGGGAAGTTCGAATTCTCTCTCTCTCTCTCTCTCTCTCTCTCTCTCTCTCTCTCTCTCTCTCTCTCTCTCTCTCTCTCTAATGGTAATGCTTTTATCTGCAGATTTGTTGATAATTTTTCAAGCAACTTTATCCAGTCCTGAAGAGAGAGAGAGAGAGAGAGAGAGAGAGAGAGAGAGAGAGAGAGAGAGAGAGAGAGAGAGAGAGAGAGAGAGAGAGAGAGAGAGAAACTCGTGCTTCCTTTAGAGATGTCACATTCTTTGGAGTGTCCTTAAGAATATTCCTTTTGCAAATATTAACCAGCAAAGCTTCCATAAAAAGATAATATAATGAATGTTGCAAATTACTTTAAAGAATGTGAAATTAATTATGTTTAAACTTGGAGCATCTGATGGAGTCTTGAAGCTTAGTTCTGAAACCCACTGGTCACTACACTCCGCTGCAATATTTATTTACCTATGTCTTTTTTTAAGAAAATTGAACACTATCAGTTAGAAAATTTATAATAGAAAGCAACAGGAATATATATAGTCCTTTTATTTGTGTTTACAAGAGAAAATCAGCGTTCACTTTCTCAGTACCATCCACGTAAGCCGTTTTGTGTTGCCTTGTTCACGTAGGAAATGAACGCACCTTAGTCAACAAAGACAGATCCGCCCTCACTGAGTGAATGCGCAATGCTATTGGCCGACTCGTTTTGCAATCAGAGAAGCGCGTTGCCTACCGGAGGATCAGCTTTGCAACCGAGCTAACGCCGGGATTTTGCATACATTGATCAGCCTAAAACCGACCTTATAAAAAGTAGTTAGTTTTGTCTGACGTCACAGAGCACAGAGGCTTTCCATGTGACGTCACAGATTCTGGCTCTCCCGAGGAGGGAATGTAGGTATGTCTTTGATACAACGGAGAGGGTATGCCGTTGTTCCTTCTTCGTGGTTCACTTATTTATATCGGTTTAGCATTATCTGTTATCAGTTTTAGCTGCTGAAATAGACAAAAAGCTATTACATCGGGAACCATATTTCCCTGTGATGTCATTCTGCAACATCTAATGTGAGGAAGGTTGGTTGTAGGCCTAGTAAGAGGAGCATGCCAACATACGAAGATTCGAATTGATAAAGAAATACATGTAGGAAACAGAGAGGTTTCAAGCTGGTAGAAGAGAGAGAGAGACACAGAGAGAGAGAGAGAGAGAGAGTCTGAGGAAAAGGCGCCAACTCTAGTCTCACATGACCTCCAGCTTTATCCCAAGGGCGTGACGTCAGACAAAAACTGGACCACTTTTTAGAACGAATTCGGCAGATCAATTTCTGCAATAAGCTCCTGAACCAATCGCAGGACAGATGTTCCAGCTGAGCCTATGGTCTCTTGACCAATCACCTCGAGGAATAAAAACCAGAACTCTCGGAAGATGAGACGCCTTGCCTAACGGTCAACGATTTCCTAGACTATATGTGACTTCAAATTTCTTCTATCTAAGACCCCATCTATTCAACGGTTTGGTTTATTGTATAGTCGTGGATTTTAGCCTAAAACTGACAGTTTTGCGCAGATTATAGAAGCCAAAATCATTATCAGTTAGAGAAGGAAAAACTTTGTAATAAAACGAATTTCGATCATCTGTAATATTAGACCGAGGCTGTATTCACAGTATACTCTCACGTGTGTACTTCTATAATCCCCTATGTTTAAAGAGAGAAGTTTGGGGTATTTTGTTAGTATGCTCAAAATATTGTAAATCGTCCCGTAGGAATATGCGGTATAATAATAATAATAATAATAATAATAATAATAATAATAATAATAATAAATAATAATAAAATAATATTTTTTATTTTTTAAAACACTAGTAATGTTTTCTTATTTGAACTTCAGAACATATATATTGATGTAAACAAATTGATATGCTACAAAATACGGTGCAGCACAGATTAAAGAATAAAATTATTTTGATAATAATAAAGATTAAAAATACAGTCAGAAATGGGTAATTTCTTTTAGCTAAGACCACACTAGCATTATCCTTTAGAGCGCTCTTCAGTCCCGTGACGTCAGACAAAACTCTTCGGTTTGTACGTTCACTTCGGTGAGATCAATTTGTGCAACAACTCTCCTCCCTCTCTGCTCCAATCAGCTTCGAAATCTGAGATTGTTGCAGCCAATCAGAAGTCGCGGTTGAACTGTGACGTTTCGAAAGGAAAAAGGGCTCTGTGAACTCTGTACTGAAGGCTTACGCGGAATAGGGACCTATACGGTTGTTCATGTTTTGCTTAGAGCGGAGCGATATATTCAGATATTGCGGAGAGAGAGAGAGAGAGAGAGAGAGAGAGAGAGAGAAGATAAATCATTTTCAGTCTTAGAGAAAGAGTGAGAGAGGGAGAAATCCACACTCATTCAGAGAGAGGGGGGGGGGGTGAGAGAGAGAAGAGAGAGAGAGAGAGACGAGAAGATGAAATCACACTCATTCTAGCTTCCATATTGATATCCCTCGACTACCCTTGATGTTATTGGATCTGCCAAAGCAAATAAACTTCACACATCTTAATTAGAAAGTGACAAAATTCAAGCTCTCTCTCTCTCTCTCTCTCTCTCTCTCTCTCTCTCTCTCTCTCTGTGTGTGTGTGTGTGCGTGTTTATATTTTTTTTATATAGTTGATAGGTAAGATTGGTGAAAGAAGAATGAGTTAGCCAGCTAACCATAATAGGGAATAGTTAAGAAAGTTAAGTATTAGTGAAAAAATATCATTATTGTTATATTAACATATTACAGTAATGAGTTTGCTGTGCGTTATGACTCCATTAAAGTCACTCCTCTCTCAAGCCGAAGATAAAAAATCTCGTCGATTGTTATTCAACCCAAGAAATAAAAAATATTATTGTGTACAAATTTATATATTGCAATAAAGGCCACAGGCTAATAACTTTGTTGTTAATGTGGCGGGTAATTAAATCACGGGGAAAAAACTCACAATTTTGGCTAGGAAAAAAAAAGTAAATTTTGGCTAGGAAATAGTCACAGTTTTGGCTAGGAAAAAATAGTCAGAATTTTGGCTAGTAAAAAAAGTCACAAGAAAAAAAAAAAAAAAAAAAAAAAAGTGCACAATTTTGGCTAGAAAAAATTAACAGAAAAAAAGTCACAATTTTGACTAGGAAAAGTCATGGAAGTAAAGTCACAATTTTGGCTAGGAAAAGAAGCCTCAATTTTGGCTAGAAAAAATTCACAGAAAAAAGTCAATTTTGACTAGGAAAAGAAGCCATAGAAAAAGCACAATTTTGGCCAGAAAAACTTCATAGAAAAAAAAAATCACAATTTGGCTAGGGAAAAGGTTACAGGAAAAAAAAAAAAAGTCACAATTTTGGCTAGGGAAAAAGTGCAGGAATAAAAGTCACATTGATTTATGGTGACCGGGAATAAGGAAACAGGGAGAAAATTCGCAATATTTGTTTGGGGTGGTCTTTATCTTGTTGGTTGATATTTAGTCTTTTATCTATGTTTTTATCGGTCATTCCCCAACGGGCTTGTGCTTAAACACGCCGCATAGGTGGTCACTATCTAAGAAAGATTATCGTGACTTTTTTTGTCTTTTCTTTTTTCACCTCTGGATTCGTTGTTAACTAGCTGTCGCCCATGTGCACTCCCTAAAAAATCCGTTAGCGGTGTGACGTCAGACAAAACTTTCCTGTTTTTATGGTCACTCTGAGACGATCAGTTTCTGCAAC
>NC_061093.1:17359316-17369316 GCF_015104395.2 Macrobrachium nipponense | reverse complement strand
GACTTGTATTGGGTAAGATTTCGGTGCTGTCATTAGGCCATCCTAATGTAGATCCACGAAATTGAAGGAAAATTTTACTTAAATTTTATTTATTCATTTTTTATCACTTACGAATACAATTTAAAAGTCCGCATGTTGCTTTTAAATTTGGCAGTTGCTTCCTTGACTCTTAAATACTTTATAGGCTTAAATATAAATTAAATTTACTGTATACTTTAGATAAATATACCCTGAGCTAACAGAACTATAATGGATCTACTTCGTTAGTATGTCTTAAAAGCCTAGAAATGTGTTAGGATCTTCGGTTAACTGTTCGGCCCCATAATACGCATTTTGTACCACTTAATACTTTACTTTTACATAACCTTGTTGAAAGGTGTAGGTTGGTTGGTTGCCATTTATACGTTAGCTGGCCTTATGCCCAGCACTGACCTTGCCTAATAGTGGCCCTTTTAAGTGTAGTGAGGTATTAAGAGTGATGTCTGTGTGTGGACCTTATTCTAATACCCAACTGAGATTAATTGTAGTTTGTCAAGGTTTTTTTTATATATACTGAAAATGATTGTTCATGGAATTTACCGACTATGAAAATTCATGTCTTAGTTTTAAGATTTCCAATTTGTAGGGAAGGTTTTTACGATGTAGATATTGTCTTAGGCTTTCAAGACTGCATTATTAACAGTGTTGACAAGAATGTCTGTATTGAAGTCTTTTTAGCTGTAGTGGCTGCTTTCTTGCACTCCAACCTAATTGCTCTGATGAGGTTTCTGGAAAATATAAGTTGCTAAATCCTCATGTTGACCAGCCACTTTGCTAATTATTCAGTCTTTGAGTAAATGCTGTTTTCTAGGTTCAGTTCTGGGAACAAAGGCTGGCGATCTCTGTCCTGCTTTTGAGAAATTCTGGGTCCCGTATACAAGGCGTAACTATCGACCTTGTTTTTTGTCGCCGATTAACGGTATTAGTAACCAACGGTATTAGTAACCACTGTTTTATGAAGTATTTAAATTTGTGTTTTTATTAAGGTCTACTACCAGTGATTATTAGCACGTCAGTAAACTATCAGTTATGGTATACAGATTGGTCTATCGTGAATTGGGCGTTATGGCTCGTACGTAGAAGACATTGCCGCCACAATGATCAAATCCTTCATAACCGGTGAAATCGCGTCATTGAGACAGTTGCCTGTCTGTCAATTCATTACGTATTCTACTTAGCGTGTGGCGTTTAAAAAAAACTTATTTACTTAAAGAAATTTCGTCTAAAGTGTGATTTTGTCAGAGTAGCTTGTAGGAATTTAAACTAAAGTATGATTTTGTAACTTTAGCTTAAGGAATTTTAAAATATAGTCTTATTTATAGGAATTTAAACCGTAACAAGTGTGGACGGTTTTGATCGATGCTTTTTATGCAAGGGTAGAAATTCCGACGATAGACAAAGTTTTACAAGTGAAGGAAAATATTGGGTTTGGTGGTTGCAAGGAATCACTTCGTAAAGTGCTGCATGAAATTGGTTTCCAATACAAAAAATTGAGTGTTAGAAAATTTCTAATGGAGAGAAGTGACATAATTGCAAGAACAAAATTTTTATGGAAAATGAAAATTTTGAATGAGAAGGGAAGACACACTTGTATATATTTGGATGAAACCTGGGTAAGCCATAATTATACAGTGGATAAGTATAGACAGGATCAATCTTTTAAACAGGCAACAGGCCTAAAATCACAAACGGGAAAGGGCAGCAGACTCGTCGTCCTGCGTGCTGGCTGTCTGGCTCAAAGGAAGGCTTTGTTCCGACCGAATGCAGAGCTGGTATTCCAGGCTAAACACGATGATGGCGATTGCCATAATCAGATGAATAAGGAAGTGTTTAAAAACTGGTTCATTACACAACTTCCGAACATAACATCAGCTTCCGTAATGATTATGGACAATGCCTCGTATTTAGTGCAATAGATAGACCTCCAACAATGTCAATTAGAAAGAGCGATATACGAATTGGTAGAGTAAAAAAGGCGTCAATCCCCCTGATTACCTAACCAAATGTGAGTTATTTGAAGTTGTAAAATCAGTTAAAAATTCATGTTCTCCCAAGTACATAATCGATGACATAGCCATTCAGAATGGACACCAAATTTTGCGGTTGTCACCTTATCTTTGCCACCATAACCCAATTGAGTTGATCTGGGCTCAGGTGAAAAAAATGGTTGCTTCGAAAAATGAATTGCAAAATGGAAAGACTTAAAGGTACTTTTGCATGAAGCTTTGGCGTCTGTAAGTACAGAAAATTGGAGAAAAGTTGTTAATCGTGTAGAAAAAATTGTAAATAAAGACATTAAAAATGATGTATTTATTAATGAATTTGAATCATTTGTAATTGATGTAACTTCATCTGACGAAGAATCACCTATATTGTGAAAAACTTGTCTACTCATATGTATTTGCATGGCCTTTCAAGTCCTAAATTTCATACGATAAAATGAAATGAATTGTAAAACAGTATAATAGGTGATTTGTGTGCTATTAGGCTTAGTTAATAAAATTCTTGTATATATTCCCGTCTTTTGATAAAAAAAAATAATCGTGTCACAATTCTTCTGAAAACGAATAAATGGTGAACTGATCTATTGATGAAATCAGGTAACTGTCTGACAAATAACATCCAAATGCACATGATAGAAAAATACTCTATAACAATCAGGTAGAAAAATACTGTAACCAATCAGAATTGGTTTTTAGAATGATTTTTATAAGAGAATTTTGTTCTTCGGTATGGCTACGGCATGTCAACTTTCCTATTACCACGTGGCTCAAAACAAAAATAGCGAAGGAAACAATGTAGAGGGACAGTGCCAAATTAAAGGATTATATACTTTGACCATTCAGATCTGGGTTAACGGGGCAATTAAACTACCCTTTATCTTTTTATCTTAGTCTGCCCATAGATTAAAGAGGTCAAACCAGGTGTGGATTAAATGGTCAGATGGATCTGGCAACGTCGCAAATGGGCTGGGAGTCCGCTCGTAAATTGGTTGGACTTCAGTGCTGCTGTTCAGCGAATCTGGTTGCCTCGGCAGATGAAGGCAGACAATATAACCTACCAACCAATAAGTCTGACTGACCATACTGTATCTATAATCAGCATAACTACACCTGAAGAGAGGCCCCTTTACTTTTATGATCATCCCTTTTGACGTTCGAAAGCAGTGTGGTGTCCATCAAAACTGGACAGCTTTCCTGCTCACTATAAGGCTTAATTGGTTACTCAGGTTATTGACTAATCCTGTTTCTTACCTCAAGCGTATATCGAAAATACAAGTCCGAATAACCTTTTGCACTTTAGCTGGTGTTGTTCGATCCTGAAAGTGCTGTCCTATACAAATATTGAAGTGATTATAGATTGCTTCCCCAGCTGGGGAGGCGGGAGGATTGGTTTGTCATCAGTGCGCCTTATGCGGTGTGCTGTAGGCATTACTTAAGGTTCTTTGCAACGTGCTTTCGGCCCATAGCTGCAATCCCTTTCGTTCTTTTTACTACACATCCTATTATACTTTCTTTCTTCCATTTCTTTCCACCCTCTCCTTACAATAGAGTCTTGGTGCAAAGCCGAGGTTTTCCTCGTTGCTCCTTTCAAAACCTTTACAGTCAATTTCCGTTCCAGCGCTGAGTGACCTCATAGGTCCCAGCGCTTGGCCGTTGGCCTAAATTTCAACCTTTCATTAAGATTCGGGTCAACGAAACTTCCACGGACGGTTTTCCACACCAGTTGAAGGGATCTTGAAGACGACAATCATATGAATAATCGCGTTTAGGAAGTTATTAAATATTTACTTCATGGGGAAAAGAAGTGGTTCTGTTCTGAAATGGGAGGGGCGAACCCTCCATCGATTATTTGGACAACTTATGATCTTTTATTGGAATTAACTTCATTAAAAACATTGAGAATGTTGTAAATTGTAACGAGGAATCTTCATTTTAGGGTTTAAACTTTGTGTTAGGCCTAATACTTGCACGCACGTTATTGTGAATTTCCCACTTACAAACGAGTTAACTGAATTACCCAGCTTTGCTCAGTTACTATAATAGAGTGATAGCTATCTATAATTATTGTAAAACAAAGATTTGGCCGTTTTCTTACACCTTGATAGGTCGTTTCTCTCGTTAATCTACTATACGTGAAAGTACTTGCAATAGATATGTTTACTCAGTTCCGGAATGCATGATTCCAATGTGGACTGAAGGAGCGTCACTTTCCAACAAGCAAGAGCACATTTCAATTGAGTTTTAGCCCCTCCCACTTTTCCGAAGGAAGAACTCTCATTGGTCGGAGAGGCTTTCAACCGTAGGCCCATTTCCCTTAGAGCTTTAGTCATATCCTTGCCACGCGCGTTGCAGAAACTGATCTCGAAAAAATGACCATAAAAACGAGCAAGTTTTGTCTGACGTCATCAGGAAGCCAGTAAGCTCGTTGCCAATATGATGGCTGGGAATAAATTCACAGAAAAAAAAGGACAATATTGGCTAGGGAAAATAGTCGCAGGAAAAGTCACATTTTTTTTTACGGTAATCCCCAACGGTCTTGTACTAAACACGCCGCAAATGTGGACACTTACCCGGTTAAAATCCTTTGGGGTCACTAATAATATCTAGGAAAGATTAATGTGACTTTTTTTTCTGTGGCTTTCTGGCCTGACTTTTTTTTTTCTCCTGGATTAGTCCAAATTACGCTTGTCGTATTCAGCCTCTCTGATCACCTCGTAAAACCTTGATTAGGAATGAGAGGCTGGATTGCATCGGATTTTAACTTCGTTTTATAATAATTCTTTGAAAGGATTATCTTCAATCCGTTGGGGACCGATATGGAACCCTGAATAGATCGGTACTTATAAGTTATATTGGTTCTGTGATAATTATCAGTTCATTACCAAACTGTTTCTTTTTTTATCTGGTTTTATGTAACGCATCTAAAACTCTCTCTCTCTCTCTCTGACTATGTGGAACGGGGACAGCTGCGTAATTGTTTGTCAGTTGGTTGTTGTGGAATGGAGTATAAAATTTTGGCCAAAGGCCAAGCACTTGGACCTATGAGGTCATTCATCGCTGAAAGGGAAGCAGTTGTAAAAGGTTTGAAATGTTGTTAACAGGACTTGAAAATCTCGCAGTTGCAATATGACAAACAATTTTTAAAGAGAGGGTAGATAGTCAGATGGAAGAGAGAATATGAACGGAGGGACAGTAAAAGGGATGAAAGAGGCTGCAACTTGGGAGGGGCTGAAGGGACGCTGCAGAACCTTAAGTAATGTCTAGAGTGCACCGCTGACGGCACTACCCCCTACGGGGATGTCTGTTGGTTGGTGGCTTGAGAAGTCGTAGACAGAGTGCAAGGAGAGAGAGGGAGAGAGAAAAGGGGAGGGCCTCGATGAGGTAGTTTTGCTTCACCCGGGTGAAGACACTCGCGAGGCTCTCTTCTCTCTCTCTCTCTCTCTCTCTCTCTCTCTCTCTTTTTTCTTCTCTCAAGACACGCCATAGAGTGCAATGGGTCGAGGGAAAGGGCCGTATTATAGCCGAAAGTTGTTGCCTTCCAGACATAATTCAGGTTAGTTGTTTTAAACACTTCATAGACGGAGTATCAGCGATGTGAAAGAGGGAATTGCCTAATGATAGCATTCAATTTCTTTTAAAATAAAACTTTTAGCAGTAAAAAAACAAAATCTTAATGTTTTTTAGTATGGACGAGTGGATGATGCTCCTCTAGGATTTTGGATAATATACTCGCTGAAATTTTTTATTGATTCCCACAAAGAAAACGACTTAAAATTTTCTTTAATTGTTAAGTTAACATAAAGATGATGCAACATAAATCCAACATACTTTGTCTAATGGACTTTGGTCAAGAAATTCTAATTACTGTGGTGTCAAGAAATGTATTCATGGGTCGAGCTCGCTAAACAGTTGTAGGAATAAATAGTTTAGGCCAAAGGCCAATCACTGGGACCTATGAGGTCATTCAGAGCTGAGAAGCAAATTGAGAGTGGGTAGGTGCTGAAATGTGTATGAGGAGGTAAACATGGCAGTGCAAAATGAATCAATTGTTAAGGAGACTATGGATAGAAAGATGGAGGAAAGGTAATACGAATGGAGGTTCAGTAAAAGTAGTGAGGTTGCAGCTAGGGGCCGAAGTAAAACAACCTTTAGTAATGCCTGCAGTGCACCCGTGAGGGCACTGATGGCATCCCTACGGGGACCAAATACTTTTAGATATCCTTCCTTTGTTCTTGTTATGTCAAACTGGCCTCATGCCAGCACGGTCTTCTTGAATACAACTGAAAACACTCGACCAGATGTAGCAATAAAGCGTGTTTCAGCCTTTGCTCCGCCCACTTACCCAAACGAAGAGCTCCCATTGGCTGCTTAGACATTTATGAAAAAAGGTCTTATTGTAAGGTTTAAACTGAGCATTTCACCATCCCAGCGGTGTTGCAAAAATTGATCTGGACGAAACGGCCGCAAAAAACATTCGAGTTTCGTCTGACGTCATCACAGGGCTGGGAAAGGGAGAGAGAGAGAGAGAGGCGAGAGAGGAGAGAAGAGGGAGAGAGAGGGGGGGGGTGGGGGGGGGGGGGAATCCGTCCAAAAACATATTTATTGATTTCATTTCATGTGATATGACCCGTTTATTGTTCCACATTTTCAGTGATGATTTATGATTTAATATTCTGCCTAAAAGCTCTCATGAGAGAGAGAGAGAGAGAGAGAGAGAGAGAGAGAGAGAGAGAGAGAGAGAGAGAGAGAGAGAGAGAGAGGGTTGCTTAACAAATTGTGATATGAATGATCGAGGGCATTAGTTACCCTGACGATGCTAACAGACTTTTCACGGTAGTTCAAGTGGCCTTCTAATTTGCAGCCTCCCTTCGGCCCCTAGCTGCAACTACTTTCATTCCGTTTACTGTACCTCCTTTCATACTTTCTTCCATCTGACTTTCCACCCTCTCCTAACAAGTGATTCGAAGTGCAACTGCGAGGTTTTACATCTGTTACGCCTTTCAAACCTTTTATTGCCAATTACCCTTTCAACGCTGAAGACCTCATTGTCCCAGTCCCGCTGGCCTTTGGCCTAAATTCTATTTTCAATTAAATTCCTCGTGTCTTGGCTCTGCAAACACTGCCTCAAAGCGAACGAAAGGCAGAAAGGAGGTCCCTTTGATGGTCGAACCTCGTGCGTGACGTCAGACAAAACTCAACCGTTTTTACGTCCAGTTTGTGACGATCAAATTTCGTGCAACAAGTCTCTGGCCAATTAGGGTGTTCCTTGCCCCAGTGACGTCACAAACTTCTGGTTGCAACCAATCATAACGAAGGAGTTGGTTCGAGGTAGAGCTGGAGTAGGATTCGTTAGTTGAAATGATGATCTTTGTACAGATCATTTATATTAAACTCACGAAGCTGCCCAAGGGATGTTATGATGAAGAATGTCAGTATACAGATGATTAGATATAGGAAGGGCAGCAATGTGTCATGTATATATATGTTTATACGCCTATGCTTGAGAGAGAGAGAGAGAGAGAGAGAGCTTTTACCGATGGTTTTAGCTTCAGTTCAAGACGTAAGACTGTTTTTAGGTAACAATAGATACGAATATCCTGTTAACATTTTCTACGTATGTTAGGATATTATTCCAGCCTTGACAGTGTTATCTCTCTCTCTCTCTCTCTCTCTCTCTCTCTCTCTCTCTCTCTCTCTCTCTTCACCCTTGGGCTTCAAACGTCTCCTTTTGACTGTTGCAACAGTGGTGGTCCTAAAGCTGATTGGTTGAGAGGGACTGTGACGTCATTTGGTTCGGGTGTGGTTTCTGGATGTGGTCGGAGATGATAGTGACGTCGGTTGGTCGAGGAGCTCAGAATTGGTCGAGAGCATTGTTGCAAAAAATTGATCAACCCAAAACGGCATAAAAACAGCCAAGTTTTGTCTGACGTCCAAAAAAAATTCCCAGAGTCATAGAGGTTTGACATACGGCGGCTGTGTGTTACTCCAAAATGCGTCAGGGGAAGCGTCCATATGGATTTTTATATTCATTCACATATATTTTATTCTCATTGCGTTTTGGTGTCTTCTCCTGACTTACTTTGATGAGAAGGGGATGCTCTTTGCCTTAGCAACACAGATATTGTTATTAACTGTGATACTTGTAATGCATTTCCTACTAAAACAGTATTTTAACCAAAGCATTTTTTTTCTTTTTTAGGACTTGGGAAATCTTATAATTATATTTCATTATAATCGCGAACGTGAAGTGAATAAATGGTGGCCGTTGTTTTTAAATCACAGAAAAAATTCACAGAAAAAGTCACAGTTTGATTAGGAAAAAGTCAAAAGTCACAAAAAGCAAAAGTACGGAAAAAGACACAATTTTGGCTATGAAAAAAGTCACAAGGAAAAAAAGTAACAGACAAGTGTCACAATTTAGCTATGAAAAAGTCACATTAATTTACTGTCCTTTTTTTATGTTTTCACGGTAATCCAATGGGGTTGTACATACGAAACACTCCGCAAAGGTACAGACATAGCGGGTTAAAAACTTGTAACTTTTTTTGTCAGTTTTTTACCATGACTTTTGTTTTTTTTTTTATTTTTTTTTTTTTTTTTTTTTTTTTTTTTTTTACATGGATTAATCCAAATACGTAATTTGAGATACACATATGGATGTGAACTGTTAATGAATTTTCAACTTGACCAAAAAGTGTCCCGAAGATAAAAGTTGTAAAAGGACATCTTAGAATTGAATAACAAGCCTTAAACAGGAGTAGTATGTCTAAGGTGTCAATGACGCACTGTGACAGAAAGTCTTTCATACACAAATATATGCTATTCCTATTTCCGTTTTTGCTGTTGGTGGTTTTCATTACAGTGCAATTACGTGTCTTGACCTTCTTAGTTCGTAAACTTTGCCTATTATTCCATTTATATTAGTTCAACATTCATAAATCACAATGTTGACTAACATTTCGAAACATGTGGAGGCAAACTATTCACACTTACGATGATGCTATATATGATTGTTATCCTTTATTGTGAAGTGTCAACCCTTCGTATTTTCATAGTCTGCTCTAACTAATCCATTTATTAATTTGACCATAAATGGAATTGGACGGCTTAGTACCATTTCAAAACGGAGGCAAACTCAAGTCTCAGTTTAACTTTGCCCATTTTTCCATTCCAAAGGAATGACTTTCACTGGGTTGGGTACTGCTCTCAACAATAAGTTTACCATGTAGGTGGGTTAGTTGCTATCATTGCTCATCATGCGGTGCACTGTTAGACTTATACTAAAAGGTTCTTTGCAGCGTCGCTTCGGCTAGGCAGCCGCCTTCATACCTTTTATTACTGTACTCCTGTTCATTATTCGGTTTCTTTGCCATCTTACTTTGCACCTTTCCTCCTAACAATCGATTCATAGTGCAACTGTGAGTTTGCCCTCCTGTTACGTTTTGCAAAGTTTTCTACTGTGTTTCAGCGTTGAATGACTCATAGGTCCCAGTGCTTGGCTTTGTCCTAAACTCTGTCTCATCCATCCAAAGAATGAATTACCATTGGTTGGATCTACTCTTAACAATAAGCTTTAGGCCTGTAGAGGCCACGTGTGCTGCAGAAATTGATCACGACGAAACATCACACACAGACTATGTATACATGACCTCCTGACATAGAAACCTACCCAATAGTCCTTCCGTCGCCTATACCCATACCGTAAAATCCGTTAGCGGTGTGACGTCAGGCAAAACTTACCCGTTTTTATGGCCACTTTGGGACGATCAATTTCTGCAACAGATCTCTTGGCCAATCAGATAACGTTCTCTTTCGCTGACTTCATCATTTTTCTCCCTCATCCAATCAGCATCGAGAGTAACTGCTTCTTTTGCAACCAATCAGAGAGAAGTTGAAAAACATGTACTGGTAAATTTTGGAGGGGAATTAGGCACGAGAGAGAGAGAGAGAGAGTTTAA
>NC_061093.1:17335836-17353816 GCF_015104395.2 Macrobrachium nipponense | reverse complement strand
CATCTAGAACACGAGTGTAAAATCCCGTAGAATTCCTAATTCAAGTTTAAGTGACGCGACAAATTTTTATTAACTGAATAGCCATAAAAATTTAAATCATTAGATCCACTTATAAAGTAGAGCAGAAAAGCTAATATTTCAAAAAATGTCGCTTTTTTTACAATTCCTAAAATTACAATTACATGATGTTTTCAAAGGATCTTCTCTCATTATTTCCACGATATTTTACTCCTTCTAATCCATTTATTAATATATCACATGAAAATCAAAATATACCCAGTGGTGAGGTATACATCTCTCATTGTCTAATCTCCTCATCCCGCAAGTGTCTGCAAGCAACTGGATCATCAAACAGAATGAAACTAGGCATCTGGCCCTTAACTCCGCCCACTTTTCGTAAGGAAGAAGCCTCATTGGTCGAGGGGTTTTCTCCAGAGGAATCCACTATCCTTTCAGCTTTTTAGGCCTATAGAGGCCAAGTGCGTTGCAGAAATTGATCGCGATGAAACAGCCATAAAAACTGCCAAGTTTTGTCTGACGTCATCAGAGAATTTTCCGGTTTGCTGGCGAGAATATAATGGAGACAGTGACCTTAACACACCAAGTGTTAATCATCATCTAGGCTTATATGTCGTAGGATACAAAGGACTAGGAAAGGCTTATTCGTCGGTCAAATGGTCAAAATGTCTATTAAAAAAAGGTCACCAAATAATAGTGGATTCTGTGATAGCATCTTGAGTAGGTGAAGTATGCTTAACATGAACAGATAACAGCGGTTTTTTAATAATCATGATTCCACTGAAAAGTAAATAGCCTTTGCAGAGTCCGGTAGTACTAGACTGTTACTTAGCAGTATACATGGACAACATAAATACGTAACCCTGAATATATTCATGTTTACGATGGTTTTGTGTGTAATATCACTATCATATACGTGTCATCGCCAATACTGTACCATTTCTCTCTCTCTCTCTCTCTCTCTCTCTCTCTCTCTCTCTGTCATAGTTTTTGTACTCATTTTAGCGCCTACTTCCTTCCCAAACTCCGTCATCGTGGCCTGTCAGTTGGCAGCACCACAAATGCTTCCCTCTGGTTGGTTGCAACAGAGGCAGTTCTCGAAGCTGATTGGATAAGGTAAAAAGGGAATGACGTCACAAAAAGAGGACAGCCTCTGACTGGCCAAGAAATCTGTTGCAGAAATTGATCGTCCAAAAGTGGCCATAAAAACGGGCAAGTTTTGTCTGACGTCAGAGTACCAACGGAATTGGTATGGGTATAGGATAAGTGGAGATTATTGATTAGCTTTTAATGGCAGGCCTTACTGTAATTATATATATACTATATATATATATATATCTATATATATATATATATATATATATATATATATATATATATATATATATATATATTTTAGGGCTTGTGCCTTGTATGATAAGGCGCCCTATGAGGTAATGTTTAGACTTGCGATAATCTTACGCTAAGTCGGTTTGGTATTGCACTTCCATCTTCAATGGAGTGTTTTTGGGGTTTGTAGATCACTTACGAAGTCGGGATTATCTTCTTGTTTATGACGATGATGTGTTTAAACTCATGGTGAGGAGGTTCTTGTAGAAAACACGAAGTATAAAAAATATATATATTCTTCTGAAGTTTTACATGCTGAAGATCAGATATGATTGTACAAGTCTTCTAATAACGATAGCTTGATCGCTTCTGCCAATGATGATGGCTACTTCTGTTCTCTCTACATGATAAAGCTTGGGTAAAGAGATACAGGTCTTCTAATGACGATAGCTCACTCTGTTCTACCTGTTCTACATCTCTGTTACAAGTTATGAAGGAAGCAGATAGTAGCTCGAACATATGAACATACTATCAGATGACATAGTTACATACGAACACACAATCAAATGTACACGCTACAGATCACGTAGGCCGTTTGAATTATAGGGTCGCGGTAGTTGTCTCAAGCAGGGAGCTTGGACTAATGTTTATTAAACAATTTGAATGACTACAGGTGACGGCAGTTATCTTAGCCTACTTTTATTGTATACGTCATCTTTAGCGTCTCTAGTCTGATCACATTCCTGCAAGCAATCTGGTTGACCTCTTTAGTTTTAGTCTTCTTATATATATGGACTAACATTCCATATTTTTATTATGTAAACACTTACATATATATATATATGATATATATATATATATATATATATACTATATATAAATAATACACGAGTATTGTGATTTCATATATATCCACGCTCATATATATATATATATATATATATATATATATATATATATATATATATATATATATATAGATAGATATATGATGAGAGAGAGAGAGAGAGAGAGAGAGAGAGAGAGAGAGAGAGAGAGAGAGATTTTAAATGTAATTATAAGCCCAATATTTAACTTATCGTACAATACGATATACCGTTTAATTAGAAAATCACTACTCTTTTAAAAAAAAAAAAGGAGTGTAGGCCTATAAATGTAAGTTCATTCATTTCATCTTAACCCTAGGCCTATAACAATGGTAGGAGAGTTACATTCAAGTCGCATGCCCACAGAAACGTTCTCTCTCTCTCTCTCTCTCTCTCTCTCTCTCTCTCTCTCTCTCTCTCTCTCATAGCGCCTACTTACCTATCAAGCCTTACCAATAAACGCTTTCAACTTTCTTCTGATTGGTTGCAACAACAGCGTTTCTCGATGCTGATTGGACGAGGGAGGAAATGGTGACGTCACCGAAAGAGGACGGCCTCTGATTGGCCAAGAGATCTGTTGCAGAAATTGACCGTCTCAAAGTGGCCATAAAATCGGACAAGTTTTGTCTGACGTCACAACACTAACGGAATTCGGGGTATGGGACAAGGGGAATTACTGGGTAGGTTCTAATGACAGGACTTTAGATTACATATATACACATATATATATATATATATATATATATATATATATATATATATATATATATATATATATGCTTATATATACATATAATATAAATATATGTATATATATGTATATGTATATATTTATTTATATATATATATATATGTATGTATGTATGTATGTATGTATGTATGTATATATATATATATATATATATAATATATATATATTATACATATACAAAACTATATATAGTTAGATCGAATCTTCAGTACATTTTCTATTTTGTAAAAGGTCCACAACCAAGACGTCACCAGGTACCAGACATTCTCCATATTCTCTGTTACCGCAGATTCTCTCGGCCTTTTGATGACGTCAGACAAAACTTGGAGGTTTTTATGGCTGTTTCGTCGTGATCAATTTCTGCAATGCAAAACACCTTTGGAAGCCCAAAGAATGGAAGGTTCTCCGGCCAATGCGATTCATCCCTTTCGAAAAATGGGCGGAGCTGAACTGGGACCCCGAGTTTTGCTCTGTGATCTGTTTTGAAAGGTCAGTCAGTCCAGTCAGTCCCTCCCAGACCACCACGGAGGTAGGATGTAATTGCGGCGATTTTCATAAAATGTTTCCTTTCAAAACATTATGGTCTATTGAAAATACTTAGCATTACCGTCTATTGAAAAATACTCAAGATTACAGTCTATTAAAAAATGCTCAACATTACCGTCTATTGAAAAATACTCAATATTACCAACTACAGAAAAATACTCAACATTACCATCTATTGAAAGATACTCAGCATTACCGTCTTGAAAAATACTCAACATTACTGTCTATTGAAAAATACTCGTAGTAGCAAGAGTCCTAAAGTGTAGATACAAATCCCCAGTTGTGTATGCTCATGTACACATATGTAATATACATAACTCTAGATTTGTTATATTAATTAATAACTGGAGCAATTCAGTACATATGCATTTTTGAAGAGGAAGGCTTCATTTTACAATTACTGAAACTACTATAATATTATAGAAAATACTCATGGCATAGCAGTGTATGGAAGATTTCACATTTCCCCGTCCTAGTTCCCACTTGCAACCACAAACGGATCCGATGGTTGGGGGGGGGGGGCACCTGGCCCCCATGAAAAATGACAAAATAATAATATTGAAGATTTAGATAATAACATGAATGAGAGATATAAAAATGGGAAAAAATAAAATAATATAAATAAAAATCAAATTAAGAAAAAATAATAATATTGTGTGTGTGTGTGTTTGATATAAAAATTGGTACCTCAACCCCCATGAAATATTTCTGGAACCGCTAGTGCTTGGAACCATATACGTATATATGTATATGTGTTCTTGTTTAATGCTTGTCATTCTATGCCCTGTAGAAATACTACTAAACCTTAACAAAACACTGTTTCAACCCCTGAGAGACTGAAAGATCCTCCGGTCCCTTTTCAAGATTCTTATCAAAGATTCTTATCAAAGATATGACCCAAAATCTTAGAAAAACAAACCTTTGATAAGAATTAATCGTGACGCACAGAATTACTGATGAAGATTTGAGGGAATTCTATAAGAGTATCACCAATGTTAACAACATTAGGGACGAGAATGTTCATTTTTCCTATCAAATTAATGAAAATGTTACAAAAAAAAGAAACTACAGGAAACAAACAAGATTAATGTTGTGGTTCCATGTTATGTTGAGGAAATCAAAACGAGAAATCAAATCTAATCTGCAAAACAATCGTAGGCCTATAAACAGACTCAATTCCTTTCATCCTAATTGTAGGCCTATGACAGATACGGCGATTCAGATCCGATTCTTTTACCCACATGAATATTAAATCTCTCTCTCTCTCTCTCTCTCTCTCTTGCCTAATTCCCAGTACACGTTTTCAACTTCTCTCTGATTGGTTGCAAAAGAAGCAGTTACTCTCGATGCTGATTGGATGAGGGAGAAATGGTGACGTCAGCGAAAGAGAACGGTCTCTGATTGGCCAAGAGATCTGTTGCAGAAATTGATCGTCACGAAGTGGCCATAAAAACGGGTAAGTTTTGCCTGACGTCACACCGCTAACGGATTTTACGGTATGGGTATAGGCGACAGAAGGACTATTGGGTAGGTTTCTATGTCAGGACGTCATGTAGTACATGTGTTTGTGTGTGATGTTTTGATGGCTGTTTCGTCGTGATCAATTTGTGCAGCACACGTGGCCTCTACAGGCCTAAAGCTTATTGTTAAGAGTAAGTAGATCCAACATATGGTAATTCATTCTTTGGATGGATGAGACAGAGTTTAGGTCAAAGCCAAGCACTGGGACCTATGAGGTCATTCAACGCTGGAAACAGAGTAGAAAACTTTGCAAGACGTAACAGGAGGGCAAACTCACAGTTGCACTATGAATCGATTGTTAGGAAAGGTGCAAAGAAAGATGGAAGAAAGAATATGAACAGGAGTACAGTAAAAGGTATGAAGGCGGCTGCCTAGCCGAAGCGACGCTGCAAAGAACCTTTTAGTAATGTCTACAGTGCACCGCGTGATGTTCAATGATAGCACTAACCCACATACAGGGTAAACTTATTGTTGAGAGCAGACCCAACCAGTAAAATTCCTCCCATGGAAAAATGGGCAGAGTTAAACTGAGACTTGAGTTTGCCTCTGTTTTGAAATGGTACTAAGCCGTCCAATTCCATTTATAATAAATTAATAAATGGATTAGTTAGAGCAACCTATGAAAATACGAAGGGTTGACACTTCACAATAAAGGATAACAATCAAATATAGCATCGTCGTAAGTGTGAATAGTTTGGCTCCACATATTTTGAAATGTTAGTCAACATTCTGATTTATGAATGTTGAACTAATATAAATGGAATAATAGGCAAAGTTTACGAAACTAAGAAGGGCCGACACTTAATTGCACTGTAACTGAAAACCACCACAGCAAAAACGGAAATGGGAATAGCATATATTTGTGTATGAAAGACTTTCTGCGTCATTGACACCCTAGACATACTACTCCTGTTTAAGGCTTGTTATTCAATTCTAAGATGTCCTTTTACAACTTTTATCTTCGGAACACTTTTTGGTCAAGTTGAAAATTCATTAACAGTTCACATCCATATGTGTTTCTCAAATTACGTATTTGGATTAATCCATGTAAAATTTAAAAAAATTTAAAAAAAAAAAGGCGGGTAAAAAACTGACAGAAAAAAAGTTAAGAGGTTTTTAACACGCTATGTCTGTACCTTTGTGGAGTGTTTAGTGTGTACAAACCCACTGGATTACCGTGAAAACATAAAAAAGGACAGTAAATTAATGCGACTTTTTTCATAGTCTAAATTGTTACTTTTTCTTGTAGCTTTTTCCCTGTGACGTTTGACTTTTTCCTAGCCAACATAGTGACTTTTTCTGTGAATTATTTCTGAGATTTTATGAACAACGGCCACCATTGATTCACTTCACGTTCGCGATTATCATGAAATATAATTATAAGATTTCCCAAGTCCTAAAAAAGAAAGAAAAAAAAAAAGCTTTGGTTAAAATACTGTTTTAGTAGGAAATACATTACAAGTATCACAGTTAATAACAATATATGTGTTGCTAAGGCAAAGAGCATTCCCCTTCTCATCAAAATAAGTCAGGAGCCGACACAAAAACGCACTGAGACTAAAATATATGTGAATGAATATAAAAATCCATATGGACGCTTCCCCTGACGCATTTGAGTAACAGAGAGCCGCCGTATGTCAAACCTCTATAACTTTGGGAATTTTTGTGACGTCAGACAAGACTTGGCTGTTTTTATGCCCGTTTTGGGCTGATCAATTTTTGCAACAATGCTCTCGACCAATTACTGAGCTCCTCGACCAACCGACGTCACTATCGTCTCGACCAATCAGAGAACTCCCCGACCAAATGACGTCACAGTCCTCTCAACCAATCAGCTTTAGGAACCACCACTGTTGCAACCAGTCAAAAGGGAGACGTGAAGCCAAGGGTGAGAGAGAGAGAGAGAGAGAGAGAGAGAGAGAGAGAGAGAGAGAGAGAGAGAGAGAGAGAGAGAAACACTGTCAGAGCTGGAATAATGTCCTGACAATACGTAGAAAATGTTAACAGGATATTCGTATATATTGTTACCTAAAAACAGTCTTACGTCTTGAACTGAAGCTAAAACCATCGGTAAAAGCTTTCTCTCTCTCTCTCTCTCTCTCTCTCTCTCTCTCTCTCTCTCTCTCTCTCTCTCTCCAAAACATAGGCGTATAAACATATACGTATATACATGACACATTTCTGCCCTTCCTATATTTAATCATCTGTATACTGACATTCTTCATCATAACATCCCTTGGGCAGCTTCGTGAGATTAATATAAATGATCTGTACAAAGATCACATTTCAACTGACGAGTCCGACTCCATCTCTTAACTCTAACCAACTCCTTCGTTGTGATTGGTTGCAACCAGAGTTTGTGACGTCACTGGGGCAAGGAACACCCTAATTGGCCAAACGACTTGTTGCACAAATAGATCGTCACAAACTGGACGTAAAAACGGTTGAGTTTTGTCTGACGTCACGCACGAGGTTCGACCATCAAAGGGACCTCCTTTCTGCCTTTCGTTCGTTTTGAGGCAGTGTTTGCAAAACCTAGGTACACGAGGAATTGAATTGAAAATAGAATTTAGGCCAAAGGCTAAGCACTGGGACCAATGAGGTCTTCAGCGTTGAAAGGGAAATTGGCAATAAAAGGTTTGAAAGGCCTAACAAATGTAAAACATCGCAGTTGCACTTCGAATCACTTGTTAGGAGAGGGTGGAAAGTCAGATGGAAGAAAGAGAGTATGAAAGGAGGTACAGTAAAAGAAATGAAAGTAGTTGCAGCTAGGGGCCGAAGGGAGGCTGCAAATTAGAAGGCCACTTGAACTACCGTGAAAAGTCTGTTAGCATCGTCAGGGTAACTAATGCCCTCGATCATTCAATCATTCACTTTGTTACAAGTCAACACTCTCTCTCTCTCTCTCTCTCTCTCGGCCCCCCCTCTCTCTCTCTCTCTCTCTCATGAGAGCTTTTAGGCAGAATTTAAATAATAATCCTCCCACCTGAAAATGTGGAATGATAATCATTCATATCACATGATAAATACATCATTAAATCTCTGGACGCTTCTTCTCTCTCTCTCTCTCTCTCTCTCTCTCTCTCTCTCTCTCTCTCTCTCTCTCTCTCTCTGGCCTTTCCCAGCCCTGTGATGACGTCAGACGAAACTCGAATGTTTTTGCGGCCGTTTTAGTCCAGATCAATTTTTGCAACACCGCTGGGATGGTGAATGCTCATTTAAACCTTACAATAAGACCTTTTTCATAAATGTCTAAGCAGCCAATGGGAGCTCTTCGTTTGGGTAAGTGGGCGGAGCAAAGGCTGAAACACCCGGAGTTTATTGCTACATCTGGTCGAGTGTTTTCAGTTGTATTTAAGAAGACCGTGCTGGCATGAGGCCAGTTTGACATAACAAGAACAAAGGATATTTCTAAAAGTATTTGGTCCCCGTAGGGATGCCATCAGTGCACCTCACTGGGTGCACTGCAGGCATTACTAAAAGGTTCTTTACAGCGACCCTTCGGCCCCTAGCTGCAACCCCTTTCACTACTTTTACTGAACCTCCATTCGTATTACCTTTCTTCCATCTTTCTATCCACCGTCTCTTTAACAATTGATTCATTTTGCAACTGCCATGTTTACCTCCTGTTACACCTTTCAGACCTACCCACTCTCAATTTGCTTCTCAGCTCTGAATGACCTCATAGGTCCCAGTGATTGGCCTTTGGCCTAAACTATTTATTCCTACAACTGTTTAGCGAGCTCGACCCATGAATACATTTCTTGCACACCACAGTATTAGAATTTTCTTGACCAAAGTCCATTAGACAAAGTATGTTGGATTTATGTTGCATCATCTTTATGTACATTAACAATTAAGAAAATTTAAGTCGTTTTCTTGTGGGAATCAATAAAAAAATCTCAGCGAGTATATTATCCAAAATCCTAGAGGAGCATCATTCACACGTCCATACTTAAAAACATTAAGACTTTTACTGCTAAAAGTTTTATTTTTTTTAAATTTGAATGATATCATTAGGCAATTCCCTCTTTCACATCGATGATACTCCGTCTATGAAGTGTTTAAAACAACTAACCTGAATTATGTCTGGAAGGGCAACAACTTCGCTATAATACTCTCCCTTTCCATCGACCAATTGCACTATGGCGTGTCTTGAGAAGAGAGAGAGAGAGAGAGAGAGAGAGAGAGAGAACCTCGCGAGTGTCTTCACCCGGGTGAAGCAAAAACTACCTCATCGAGGCCCTCCCCTTTTCTCTCTCTCTCTCTCTCCTTGCACTCTGTCTACGACTCTCAACCACCAACCAACAGACATCCCCCGTAGGGGGTAGTGCCGTCAGCGGTGCACTCTAGACATTACTTAAGGTTCTTTGCAGCGTCCCTTCAGCCCCTAGGTGCAGCCTCTTTCATCCCTTTTACTGTCCCTCCGTTCATATTCTCTCTTCCATCTGACTATCTACCCTCTCTTAAAAATTGTTTGTCATATTGCAACTGCGAGATTTTCAGTCTGTTAACACATTTCAAACCTTTTACACTGCTTCCCTTTCAGCGATGAATGACCTCATAGGTCCAAGTGCTTGGCCTTTGGCCAAAATTTTATACTCCATTCCACAACCACCAACTGACAAACAATTACGCAGCTGTCCCCGTTCCACATAGTCAGAGAGAGAGAGAGAGAGTTTTAGATGCGTTACATAAAACCAGATAAAAGAAACAGTTGGTATGAACTGATAATTATCACAGAACCAATATAAATTATAAGTACCGATCTATTCAGGGTTCCATATCGGTCCCCAACGGATTGAAGATAATCCTTTCAAAGAATTATTATAAAACGAAGTTAAAATCCGATGCAATCCAGCCTCTCATTCCTAATCAAGGTTTTACGAGGTGATCAGAGAGCTGAATACGACAACGTAATTTGGACTAATCCAGGAGAAAAAAAAAACAAAAAAAGTCATGGCCAGAAAAGCCACAGAAAAAAAGTCACATTAATCTTTCCTAGATATTATTATGACCCCAAAGGATTTAACCGGGTAAGTGTCCATTTGCGGCGTGTTTAGTACAAGACCGTTGGGGATTACCGTAAAAAAAAAAAATGTGACTTTTCCTGCGACTATTTTCCCTAGCCAATATTGTCCTTTTTTTTTCTGTGAATTTATTCCCAGCCATCATATTGGCAACGAGCTTACTGGCTTCCTGATGACGTCAGACAAAACTTGCTCGTTTTATGGTCATTTTTTTCGAGATCAGTTTCTGCAACGCGCGTGGCAAGGATATGACTAAAGCTCTAAGGGAAATGGGCCTACGGTTGAAAGCCTCTCCGACCAATGAGAGTTCTTCCTTCGGAAAAGTGGGAGGGGCTAAAACTCAATTGAATGTGCTTGCTTGTTGGAAAGTGACGCTCCTTCAGTCCACATTGGAATCATGCATTCCGGAACTGAGTAATCATATCTATTGCAAGTACTTTCACGTATAGTAGATTAACGAGAGAAACGACCTATCAAGGTGTAAGAAAACGGCCAAATCTTTGTTTTACAATAATTATAGATAGCTATCACTCTATTATAGTAACTGAGCAAAGCTGGGTAATTCAGTTAATTCGTTTGTAAGTGGGAAATTCACAATAACGTGCGTGCAAGTATTAGGCCTAACACAAAGTTTAAACCCTAAAATGAAGATTCCTCGTTACAATTTACAACATTCTCAATGTTTTTAATGAAGTTAATTCCAATAAAAGATCATAAGTTGTCCAAATAATCGATGGAGGGTTCGCCCCTCCCATTTCAGAACAGAACCACTTCTTTTCCCCATGAAGTAAATATTTAATAACTTCTTAAACGCGATTATTCATATGATTGTCGTCTTCAAGATCCCTTCAACTGGTGTGGAAAACCGTCCGTGGAAGTTTCGTTGACCCGAATCTTAATGAAAGGTTGAAATTTAGGCCAACGGCCAAGCGCTGGGACCTATGAGGTCACTCAGCGCTGGAACGGAAATTGACTGTAAAGGTTTTGAAAGGAGCAAGAGGAAAACCTCGGCTTTGCACCAAGACTCTATTGTAAGGAGAGGGTGGAAAGAAATGGAAGAAAGAAAGTATAATAGGATGTGTAGTAAAAAGAACGAAAGGGATTGCAGCTATGGGCCGAAAGCACGTTGCAAAGAACCTCAAGTAATGCCTACAGCACACCGCATAAGGCGCACTGATGACAAACCAATCCTCCCGCCTCCCCAGCTGGGGAAGCAATCTATAATCACTTCAATATTTGTATAGGACAGCACTTTCAGGATCGAACAACACCAGCTTAAGTGCAAAATGTTATTCGGACTGGTTGCAACTTGTATTTTCGATATACGCTTGAGGTAAGAAACAGGATTAGTCAATAACCTGAGTAACCAATTAAGCCTTATAGTAGCAGGAAGCTGTCCAGTTTTGATGGACACCACACTGCTTTCGAACGTCAAAAGGGATGATCATAAAAGTAAAGGGGCCTCTCTTCAGGTGTAGTTATGCTGATTATAGATACAGTATGGTCAGTCAGACTTATTGGTTGGTAGGTTATATTGTCTGCCTTCATCTGCCCGAGGCAACCAGATTCGCTGAAGCAGCAGCACTGAAGTCCAACCAATTAAAGTTTACGAGCGGACTCCCAGCCCATTTGCGACGTTGCCAGATCCATCTGACCATTTAATCCACACCTGGTTTGACCTCTTTAATCTATGGGCAGACTAAGATAAAAGATAGGGTAGTTTAATTGCCCCGTTAACCCAGATCTGAATGGTCAAAGTATAATTAATCCTTTAATTTGGCACTGTCCCTCTACATTGTTTCCTTCGCTATTTTTGTTTTGACACGTGGTAATAGGAAAAGTTGACATGCCGTAGCCATACCGAAGAACAAAATTCCTCTTATATAAAAATCATTCTAAAACCAATTCTGATTGGTTACAGTATTTTTCTACCTGATTGTTATAGAGTATTTTTCTATCATGTCATTTGGATGTTATTTTTTCACACAGTTACCTGATTTCATCAATTGATCAGTTCACCATTTATTCGTTTTTCAGAAGAATTGTGACACTGATTATTTTTTTTTATCAAAAGACGGGAATATATACAAAGAATTTTATTAACTAAGCTAATAGCACACAAATCACCTATTATACGTTTACAATTCATTTCATTTTATCGTATGAAATTTAGGACTTGAAAGGCCATGCAAATACATATGAGTAGACAAGTTTTTCACAATATAGGTGATTCTTCGTCAGATGAAGTTACATCATTATTCAAATGATTCAAATTCATTAATAAATACATCATTTTTATTGTCTTTATTTACAATTTTTTTTCTACACGATTACAACTTTTCTCCAATTTTCGTACTTACGACGCAAAGCTTCAGGCAAAAGTACCTTTAAGTCTTTCCATTTTGCAATTCATTTTTCGAAGCAACCATTTTTTTCACCTGAGCCCAGATCAACTCAATTGGGTTATGGTGGCAAATGATAAGGTGACAACCGCAAAATTTGGTGTCCATTCTGAATGGCTATGTCATCGATTATGTACTTGGGAGAACATGAATTTTTAACTGATTTTACAACTTCAAATAACTCACATTTGGTTAGGTAATCAGGGGGATTGACGCCTTTTTTACTCTACCAATTCGTATATCGGTCTTTCTAATTGACATTGTTGGAGGTCTATCTATTGCACTAAATACGAGGCATTGTCCATAATCATTACGGAAGCTGATGTTATGTTCGGAAGTTGTGTAATGAACCAGTTTTTAAACACTTCCTTATTCATCTGATTATGGCAATCGCCATCATCGTGTTTAGCCTGGAATACCAGCTCTGCATTCGGTCGGAACAAAGCCTTCCTTTGAGCCAGCCAGCCAGCACGCAGGACGACGAGTCTGCGGCCCTTTCCCGTTTGTGATTTTATGCCTGTTCCCTGTTTAAAAGATTGATCCTGTCTACACTTATCCACTGTATATTTCTGGTTTACCCAGGTTTCCTCTAAAATATAAATTTCTAATTTTTTCGTAAAAATTTTGTTCTTGCACTTATGTCACTTCTCTCCGTTTTTGTATTGGAAATCAATTTCATGCAGCATTTTACGAAATGATTCCTTACAACCACCAAACCCAATATTTTCGTTCACCTGTTGTAAAACTTTGTCTATCGTTGGAATTTCTTTCCTTGCATAAAAAGCCAATACAGTTCGCCGTAAAACACAAAGATCGAAATCGTCCACACTTGTTACGGTTTAAATCCCTATAAATAAGACTATCGTTTAAAATTCCATAAGCTAAAGTTACAAAATCATACTTTCGTTTAAATTCCTACAAGCTACTTTGACAAAATCACACTTTGGATGAAATTCCTTTAAGTAAATAAGTTTTTTTAACGTCACACGCTAAGTAGCATACGTAATGAATTGACAGACAGGCAAATGTCTCAATGACGCGATTTCAACGGTTATGACGGATTTGTTCATTGTGGCGGCAATGTCTTCTACGTACGAGTCATAACGCCCAAATTCACGATAGACCAATCTGTATACCACAACTGATAGTTCACTGACGTGCTAATAACCACTGGTAGTAGACCTTAATAAAAATACAAATTTAAATACTTCATAAAACAGTGGTTACTAATATCGTTAATCAGCGACAAAAACCAAGATCGATAGTTACGCCTTGAATACGGGACCCAAAATTTCTCAAAAGCAGGACAGAGATCGTCAGCCTTTGTTCACAGAACTGAACCTAGAAAACAGCAGTTACTCAAAGACTGAGTAATTAGCACCGTGGCTGGTCAACATGAGGATTTAACAACTTATATTTTTCAGAAACATTATCAGAACAATAGGATTGGAGTGCAAGAAAGCCACTACAGCTAAAAAGACTTCAATAGACACATTCTTGTCAACACTGTTAATAATGCAGTCTTGAAAGCTTAAGACAATATCTACATCGTAAAAACCTTCCCTACAAACTGGATATCTTAAAACTAAGACAAATGAATTTTCATAGTCGGTAAATTCCATGAACAATCATTATCAGTATATATAAAAAAAAAACTTGCCAAAATACAGTTAAATCTCGGTTGCGTGTTAGAATAAGGTCCACAAACAGGCATCACTCTTAATACCTCACTACACTTAATAGGGCCACTATTAGGCAAGGTCAGTGCTGGCATAAGGCCAGCTAACGTATAAATGGCAACCAACCAACCTACACCTTTCAAGTATTAAGTGGTACAAAATGTTTATTATGGGGCCGAACAGTTAACGGAAGATCCTAACACATTTCTAGGCTTTTAAGACATACTAACGGATTAGATCTTATATCGTTCTGTTAGCTCACGGTAAAGCATCGTGGTAAAGCATCGTGGCAAAGCAAAGGTTTGATCACTGGATTATCACAGCAAAAGTAGGCGAGATTATTGTAAAGTAGTGTAAGTTCACTCAGCAAGGTTTCCAAGCAGTGATTAAATAAGTTCTTAGACTGTCAAAAATACTACATCGGTTCGTTGTGGGACATTAACCCAGATTTCTTATTTTTTCTTTTATTTTGTTAGATTTTAGTCAAAAATACGGTATTATTTTACTTATGGACATTAATTGCTTTCAACATAAAATATAGGTTTTTCTGTTATATTATGATGTGATTTGAATGATTTTGAGGTTTATTTCCATCGCAAATGAATACTTATCCTTCCACCACCCCTCCCCCTATAGATAACAATCTGGGGGAACCTCCTTGGGAAGCGGGGTTTTGGGTGGGGGAGACAAGGTAGGTAAAAACAGGGCAAAATGGAGGAAAAAAACCTAAATATAACACTCAAACATATAAAAATGGACCTATCCCTGGAGCACTTAGATTCGCGGGCCCACTCGACCGCCGACCGAAATCGGGGGAAGAACACAAAAACCAATATGGCGGCGATACCAAAACGACAACAAACAAAGTAGGGAGCGACTACATATCCACGACGATCGATTTGTGTGTGCTGTCAGTAAGGCCGTGGCGGAACGGCGCTTCGCGCCTTATCCGCATACTTAAAGATTCTTGGCAAGCCCGACATGTTCTGGCAAGAGGTAATGTTGCGCTGCGCGCGCTAGCCACAGAGGTTACAGTAAGACTACTTACTGTGGCGGATGGATTTGGGTGTCGTATCGCTTACGCCGACGTCTTTTCGTCCCTACAGAGCGATCACATTTAAAGGCGTTTCTGTTGTAGTCGATCCGACAAATAGCTCCACAACACTCGCATTTTTTTTGCTTTAGAATTAAATTATGTCTTTGAGCATATTCAATCACAACTTATTTACCACCTCTAGACAAATAATGATAAAATTCACTGTAACCCACATTGCACTGCAAACAATCGGGGAAATCGAAGGTTTGTCAAAATTAATGCCAGAAGGGCCAGCCACTACCTCTGCCATACCTACAGGAAGACAAAATGCCGGTTTTTGCTTCATTATTCGAGTATTCAGTCAAACAAGGATACCACTGGACACTGGACAGGTAACTATTACTCCGCTGAAATGCTAGTGAAACTTAGTTTTCGACTAAAGTCGTTCGTAATTGGTTATGAAACCCATGACGTCATAACGATGTCACACCTTTCAGCCAATAATGAGTTACTGGAACTGCTTTTGTTTGCGTAAGAAAGTTAGAAGGCTCATTAAAAGTAAACATTACCGTAGAGGAAACACCTCTCCCAACTTAAGGAAAATTCGAGGTAAAAACTTAATATTTTTTTTTTTCTCTGTAAGTATGCATTAGCGACAATAATGCATTGAGAAGTGTTTTGTTATCACTTCCTTAACATAGTGAACTAAGTTAAAAACGCTACATTATTAATGTCCATAAATAAAATACCAAAAATATTATATTGGGTCTCTATGGGGCAATTAACCCAGATTTATTAATTTTCTATTCGGTTTCATTCACGTCTAAAATACTACATTGGGCCACTATGCGAAATTTAACCAAGATATTCATCTAAAGTATACAGTAAAGTAAATTAAGTCTATAATTTATTTAAGAGTCAAGGAAGCAACTGCCAAAATGAAAAGCAACAGGCGAAAATTCAATTGTATTCGTAATTTTCCGTTAACTCGTGGATCTACACCAAGATGGCCTGATGACAGCACCGAAATCTTGCCCAATACAAGTCATTGAGTGATTGGTGGCCTAAAAGAAATGTGGACCTCTGGAATTAACAAAAAATACGTTAACTACGTTATCATAGTACTAAGCTACATACTAAACCAAAACTAACTAAATTAAGGTTTGAAATTAAGCAATTGCGTTAATTAATAATTTTAAACTGAAAAGCATTTATGTTAATTTTAACATTTTAAAACACAGTTTAACAAAATTGTGCTGATCATCCGTCTATACCCGAAAAAACCCTCCCATGCACCTACCCGTAGATCATAAGACCTACGGAGCAGGAGCATGGAAGGGGCCTCCACCCCTACGGGGCACCGCCCCTGTAGGGGTGGAGGGAAAAACTGAAAAATGTTTGACACCCTGCACAGGTGGAAAAAATATGTTTCAATAATTTGTAAACTGATATTTAATGAAAACCTAACCTGTGATTTTTAACTTCTGGTTTCTGCTCTACTCATCATGAAACCAAAACAGTTGTTCTACACATGCAGTTCCAGACTAGGCCCTTGCACATGTTAATACAAGGATTCAACATAACGAATTCTAAGGTACCTGAAATCAATGAACATATTAATGAAAGTCACTATGCCATGCATGCTAAACTTCTTTTGATGCTGAAGTATAATAAAGCACTCAAAAGTTGAAAATGAACAAATTCGAGACTGAAAAGATACGAATTTACAGTTTTAATAGTAGAGATTGCCAAGTCAATGACTGTATACCAACCTTCCTAAGACGGAGGAACCAAATCCACGTGAATAACAAATTAAACGTCGTTCTCGGAGAAATCCTTCGCTGCACAAAGCAAATCCTGAAAGAGTTCTAGAATGTAATATGGAACAATGCAGTCCCTACTAAATCATGGTCGAATTTAGATACATTGGGAAAATTTGGAATGTTATGACTGTAGCTACATAGGGGAATTCCCCAGGAGTTACAAAAAGCAGGTTCGAGTTCAGTGTTAACTGTGAGAACACCTGCTAGAACCGACAAACTATGAAGATACTTAAAACCATTATAATTAATAAACCAGCAAAAAATTAAAAAACTAATAAAAAAGTTCGAAATGATGAAAACATCCATAAGTACAAGGGATTGAGCCCCAACTGCAATACGCTGAAGTACACGAAGCGTCTCTGCACCATACACCAGCTCAGTCTGCACAAGTTCTGATTCACGAACACCTTCGCGGAACCCACTGCGTCCCACAGCATATCCCTCCCTTGTTCCTCGAACCTAGATATTTACATACTTTAAAAACTCAATTACAGTTGCTTGAACTTGCTTCTTGTAAATTAAACAAAACAAATAAGTATAAAATTCCCAATGACACGTCAAAACACCCTGCAACACTCACCTACCATGCTCTTGCTGTAGCGTTGTCCAAGAGGCTCACAGCAGAGGTTTTAGTTTATGAAATGAAGTTTCAGTGACGTCACCGCCAAGGACTCTGTAATCGCCGTTTTCAGACACGGACGATAAACATCCGGGACAAACACTTCCTTTGGTTTTAGCTAATAAGGTTTTAGTCACTGTTAGTCGATTCAGTATTCCTCTAGATTATTTCGGAGTACATACTTTGCTAAAATTGTATTCCGAGTGTCATGGCCTGGAAATTTCTTCCAGTTAGAATATTCCCTTCAGCCATTCCGTCGGCCCCATGAAATAATTGGCTACGGTGTAAGAAGTTTTTTTTCTTTTTTATCACATGGTACGCTCGCTTCTCTCTCTCTCTCTCTCTCTCTCTCTCTCTCAT
>NC_061093.1:17315836-17333336 GCF_015104395.2 Macrobrachium nipponense | reverse complement strand
GTGAAGTTTAATTTGCTTTGGCAGATCCAATAACATCAAGGGTAGTCGAGGGGTACAATATGGAAGCTAGAATGAGTGTGATTCTCTCTCTCTCTCTCTCTCTCTCTCTGAATGAGTGGGATTTCTCCCTCTCTCACTCTTTCTCTAAGATTGAAAATTCTCTCTCTCTCTCTCTCTCTCTCTCTCTCTCTCTCTCTCTCTCTCTTCTCCCCGCAATATCTGAATATATCGCTCCGCTCTAAGCAAAACATGAACAACCGTATAGGTCCCTATTCCGCGTAAGCCTTCAGTACAGAGTTCACAGAGCCCTTTTTCCTTTCGAAACGTTCCAGCTCAACCACGACTTCTGATTGGCTGCAACAATCTCAGATTTCGAAGCTGATTGGAGCAGAGAGGGAGGAGAGTTGTTGCACAAATTGATCTCACCGAAGTGAACGTACAAACCGAAGAGTTTTGTCTGACGTCACGGGACTGAAGAGCGCTCCAAAGGATAATGCTAGTGTGGTCTTAGCTAAAAGAAATTACCCATTTCTGACTGTATTTTTAATCTTTGTTATTATCAAAATGATTTTATTCTTTAATCTGTGCTGCACCGTATTTTGTAGCATATCAATTTGTTTACATCAATATATATGTTCTGAAGTTCAAATAAGAAAACATTACTAGTGTTTTAAAAAATTAAAAAAATATTATTATTATTATTGCTATTATTATTATTTTTATTATTATTATTATTACTATTATTATTATTATTATTATTATTATTATTATTATTATTATTATTATTATTATTATTATTATTATTATTATACCCCATATTCCTACGGGACGATTTACAATATTTTGAGCATACTAACAAAATACCCCAAACTTCTCTTGATAAACATACTTGATTATAGCAGTACACACGTGAGAGTATACTGTGGAACACAGCCTCGGTCTAATATTACAGAAGATCGGAATTCGTTATTACAAAGTTTTTCCATTCTCTGACTGATAATGATTTTGGCTTCTATAATCTGCGCCAAACGGTCAGTTTTAGGCTAAAATCCACGACTATACAATAAACCAAACCGTTGAATAGGGGGTCTTAGATGGAAGAAATTTTAAGTCACATATCGTCTAGGAAATCGTTGACCGTTAGGCAAAGGCGTCTCACTTCCGAGAGTTCTGGTTTTTTATTCCTCGAGGCTGATTGGTCAAGAGACCATAGGCTCAGCTGGAACATCTGTCCTGTGATTGGTCAGTAGCTTATTGCAGAAATTGATCTGCCGAATTCGTTCTAAAAAGTGGTCCAGTTTTGTCTGACGTCACGCCCTTGGGATAAAGCTGGAGGTCAGAGAGTTGGCGCCTTTTTCCTCCGAGTCTCTCTCTCTCTCTCTCTCTCTCTCTCTCTCTCTACAGGCTTTGAACTTCTCTGTTTCCTACATGTATTTCTTTATCAATTCGAATCTTCGTATGTTGGCGTGCTCCTCTTACTACGCCTACAACCTTCCTCACATTAGATGTGGCAGAGTGACATCACAGGGAAATATGGTTCCTGATGTAATAGCTTTTTGTCTATTTCAGCAGCGAAAACTGAAAACATCTAGATAATGCTAATCCGATATAAATAAGTGAACCACGAAGAAGGATCGACGGCATACCCTCTCCTCGGGAGAGCCAGCATCGTGACGTCACATGGAAAGCCTCTGTGCTCTGTGACGTCAGACAAAACTAACTACTTTTTATGGTCGGTTTATGCTGATCAATGTATGCAAAATCCCGGCGTTAGCTCGGTTGCAAAGCTGATCCTCCGGTAGGCAACGCGCTTCTCTGATTGCAAAACGAGTCGGCCAATAGCATTGCTGCATTCACTCAGTGAGGGCGGGATCTGTCTGTTGACTAAGGTGCGTTCATTTCTTACGTGAAGGCCAAGGGCACACAAAACGGCCTTACGCGGATGGTATTGAGGAAAGTGAACGCTGATTTTCTCTTGTAAACACAAATAAAAGGACTATATATATTCCTGTTGTTTTCTATTATATATTTTCTAACTGATAGTGTTAAATTTTCTTTAAAAAAAGACATAGGTAAATAAATATTGCAGCGGAGTGTAGTGACCAGTGGGTTTCAGAACTAAGCTTCAAGACTACATCAGATGCTCCAAGTTTAAACATAATTAATTTCACATTCTTTAAAGTAATTTGCAACATTCATTATCTTATCTTTCTATGGAAGCTTTGCTGGTTAATATTTGCAAAATGAATATTCTTAAGGACACTCCAAAACCAAGAATGTGACATCTCTAAAGGAAAGCACGAGTTTTCTCTCTCTTCTCTCTCTCTCTCTCTCATCTCTCTCTCTCTCTCTTCAGGACTGGATAAAGTTGGTTGCTTGAGACATTATCAACAAATCTGCAGATAAAAGCATTACCATGGAGAGAGAGAGAGAGAGAGAGAGAGAGAGAGAATTCGAACTTCCCGCGTCCTCCCCGTTGCACGTGACGTCAGAACAAAACTCGGTAGTTTTTTACGGACGCTTTTAACTGATCAATGCGTGCAAAGGATCTCCGGAACCGGTACGTTTGCAAAGCGCCTCGGCCAATCACGTCTCGTCGCTGGAGGATTGCAAGCCCTAGCGACCAATCACGACAAGGATCTCTCCCGGTGGGCGGGGCCAAGTAACTCCTCGCTAATATTTTAAGATATTGAAATAGCAGTTGCGTTTTGCTTTCTTCGAGATCAAGTCTCAATTGAAATAGGTGTTTTTTATGAGTAACTGATATAGGAGAATCAATTAATGATGAAAATAGAGCGCGAAATACGACAAATAACGAACGATACCATCTGCAGCATTCCATCCGCCACTCGGCCGTGCATTGACCGACAAACGCCGCTAGACATTCATTTTCTTGCAACCTTGCAGCAGGAGAAGTTGCAATTGTCGCCAGTCTTGCTTACAGTCGCTTAGCGCAACAGTGCAACTATAACCGTGGAGTACAGCTTCTCTTGCAACAGGTTTATCTATTTCTCTCGTTTCTTCAGTGACGTCCGAACGGCGTCGAGTCCTTGGCTTCGACTGACAATTCTGGCGATATGGTGCTTTGCGGAAATTACGAACGAAGTACAAGGTGCTTTGCGGAAAATACGAACGAAGTACAAGGTGCTTTGTGGAAAATACGAACGAAGTAGAAGGTGCTTTGCGGAAAATATAGAAACGAGTAGAAGGTGCTTTGCGGAAAATACGAACGAAGTAGATGGTGGTTTGCGGAAAATACGAATCAAGTAGGACTTATAAAAACAGAAGAAAAACTGCAAAGTCTTGTCTAATCGCCTCACTTCGCATACATATTTTACCAAAAATAAAACTGATCTACAAATGAAAACTCTAAAAAGAAAATAAATAAATAAATAATTAAAATAAATAAACGTCGAAACCTGTATATCAATGAAAAAAAAAAAAAGAAAGCAAAAAATCAAGAGTATCTATTTTTTGTAAGCTTTGTGAACTAAATTGTAAAATCGGAAACATCCAACGTGAATCAAAGACATTATTGCGTAAATATATAATTCAGTTGAAAATGATCAAATGCTAAGGAATGTGATTTCTAGTTTGTGGCCAAGTTTCTTGACATACATAATTCTATTTAGTTTAATTTATCATATTTTCATTGTTTTGTTTTTGTTTTGTTTTTTTGTTTGTTAAAGAGAAAGTATTAATTTAAAGACGACTTCTGATTACTGAAATTCCGGAGGGAATTATTATCATTATTAAAGGCAATCCCGTAACGAGGCTATAATATTGATAATTAAAAGCCCGCAGTAGTGTTACAAATATTTACGTACAGAGTTAAAATTCTCTCCTTATACTTTTTAACTCTGTCCATAAATATGGTTAACACTACCGTGGCTTTTAATGATCTTTATTATTATTATCATCATCATTATCATATCATAAGATCAAATAACCATTCCTTTGTATACATTCCTTTGTGGGCGGACAGAAAAAGTGCGAACGGACAGACGAAGCGATTTCAATAGTTTCCTTTTACATAAAACTAAAAACTCCACTTATATTTGTCAAGTGAAATGATAAAAAGTGTAAAAACATAAAATTAAAAGAACAGTGTTTACTCTAAGTCTCTGTTCAGTTTTGTCAAACGAAGATGAGAACAGAATAAAATATAGAATTTAGGCCAAAGGCCAAGCACTGGGACCTATGAGGCCATTCAGCGCTGAAAGGGAAATTGAAAGTAAAAGGTTTAGAAGGCGTAACAGGAGCAAAACCCCGCTGATGCCCTTTGAAACAATTGTTAGAGAGGTTGGAAATTCCGAATGAAGGAGAATATGAACGGAGGTACAGTAAAAATGAATAAAAGAGGATGCAGCTAGGGAGACGAAGGGACGCTGCAAAGACCCTTAAGTCATGAAAAAGATATTCTGTCATCAGATGATGAATATTTTCTAACTTTTATGATAATCGAGATGTTTTATGTTTTTTATAATGGTCATGGTACGTTTGTTGAAGGTAAGGAGTTATGTATATTTATTTGGGGAACGTGTAGAAACAATAATAATAATAATAATAATAATAATAAATAATAATAATAATAATATAAAAATGATAACAATAATGACCAGGAAACGATCAGGAAAACTCACCTCATTGAAGGAAAACATCACTCATTGATGTCGCACTACCATGGGACACCAGCGTAGCTGAGAAAGAAAGAGGAAAAATTGATAAGTACCAAGTCCTGAAAATGGAAATAAGAAGGTTATAGGATAGTTGCACTCACAATCATGGGAACACTAGGCACGATCCCAAGATCACTGAAAAGACGCCGAAATAGCTCCAGGACGCATGCAGAAGGGAGAAAAGTGATGGACTCCTAAGGAGGCAGGATGCAACCCGGAACCCCACACTATGAAACCACCCAGTCGAATAGGATGACAAAAAAAAAAAAAAAAAAAAAAAAACTAATAATAAGTTATAACAGTAACAACACAAACTGTGAAAAATCCACATTAATATTAGTGCATATTATAGATATATATCTATATATATATATATATATAGATAATATATATATATATATATAGATATATATATATATATATATATATATGTATTAAACACTTAATTGTCATTACATTTGGAAACCAACCAGATGTCTAAACGTGTAAACATTGTGGTCTGATAAACAATTTAGAACAGTTAAATAATAGAAATATATAACAAGATATATATATATATATATATATATATATATATATATATATATATATATAAAGCTTCTAAGAACTTGCTTGATTCTTCTTAATTAAAAGGGAATCGAGCATGTTATCGAAAGCAAGGTTTTCATAATATATATATATATATTTATATATAATATATATATATATATATATATATATAGATATATATATATATGCACTAACTATTAATATTATATATATATATATATATATATATATATATATATATATATATATAATATATATTATAGGCATACATGCCTAAGTACAGTACAGGGTACATGGGCGGACGTGCATAAGACGCAGATATAAAGAGCCAAACTGTGTGCACAACGTCCCCATTAGATTTGCCGTTAATCATTGGAATTGGATTTGTCAGGAAAAATAGCCTCATTTTAGCATTTGCGGCGCCTCCCTTACAGCAAAGGCCATAAAAAATAACAGTCGCTATATCTGATGGCTGCCTCCCGTGGTTAACCTCCTGATTATTGGTTGACGTCCGATGGACCGACGGAATTAACATAATAGGGCGGAATGAAAGAGCTGAGAGGGGTTAGAAATATAATAAAAAAAAAAAACAAAAAAAAAAAAATAAGAAACGTTCCCCATAGAGAATGTGCGCATAGAAAACGGGACTCCGAAAAGCATGACCTGCTACTTTCTCTCTATGTAGATCTGTTCCAGCAACAGTGAATAACAAAAAATACATAATATAAAAAAACTAAACCTTGAAAGGGGAGTTTGAAAAAAAGAAAAAAAAGACTAGCATTCGTGACCCGGTCTTGGCAAGGCGAGAATAAGCAATGAAATATTTTAACCCTTGCAATTTTTTTCCCTTGTCCTTTTTATTCCGTTTCTCCTTTTGCAAAGGAGAGAGAAAGAGAGTTAGGCCTTGGACTGTCCTGCCCGCTCGAGTCACTCGCTTGCATTTCACATATCTTCGTACGGGACCCTTTGAGGAAAGAGGGCGGTGAGCGAAAATGAACGATGGCGCGATTCGTTCCTTTCGTATTCCCATGTGGCACAGGTAGCGGCCATCACAAACAATGAAGATATGTATTATATGCTTCCTTTGAGACGGTCCTAAGTGTGGATGTGGTGTGTGTGTGTGTGTTTGGTGGCAGGATAAGGTGTACGAGGACGTCACAAGAAACTTTAGGAAGGCCGTATATAGGACTTCGCTGGAAAAGACCCAGTGTGTGTGGGAATCGTAACAGGCCTTCATTTGATTGCTCAGCTACCTTCTTCTAATGCTTTTTTATAGGCAAATCTATTCCCCCTTTCTTTTTCCTCTCTTTTTTTTTCATTCCTGTCTCTCTCTCTCTGTGCGTCATAAAAGCATCGATCCCTGGGTGCGCCGGACCCTACCCTTGATGCTTAAGGCTTACGGTAAGGGCCCAGGTTTATGACGAATGTGTAATTGGCTTTTGTTCTGTGTCGCAGCTGGGCACTGAATCTCTCTCTCTCTCTCTCTCTCTCTCGGTCTCTCTCTCTCTCTCTATCTCATATCTTCCACCCTTCCAACCCGTCCCTAGTCGCCCGTCTCATCCCAACAGTTGCAGCCACACAGGCATTTAACTGCCGGGTACCTATATCATTAGAAAAAGTCACCAGAAATCTAACGAATTTTAATCCGAATTACTGTTCATAATTACCATAATTATGTCATATTATTAATATATATATATATATATATATAATATATATATATATATATTATATATATAATATATATATTATATAAATATAAATAAATATATTATTATATATATATATATTATAAAAGATAAATAAATAATAATATAATTACATATATATATATATATATAATATTATATATATAGATATATATATATAAGCTCTAGCTGAAATTTAATATTACGTTACAGGGATGTTTTATTCCACCCTCGCCCAGATATTCTGAGGACTTCCATTTCCTTAATTTGTTACATTTCCATTGTCTGTGATTTATTTGTTCACCTTTAATGGTTTTCTGTAAAAGAAAAGTATTGTGCCGGCTTTGTCTGTCCGTCCGCACTTTTCTTTCCTCCCTCAGATCTTAAAAGCTACTGAGGCTAGAGGGCTTGCAATTGGTATGTTGATTCTTCCACCCTCCAATCATCAAACACACCAAATTACAGTCATTTAGCCTCAGTAGTTTTTATTTTATTTAAGGTTTAATCCCTGAAAAGGAACCTGGGAAAGCTAGATGCCAAAGTAGCTCCAGGACTCATGCAGAAGAATGTGCTCCTAAAAACAACGCCCATAGTGGGAAAAGTGATGGACTCAAAAGGAGGCAGGATGCAACCCGGAACCCCACACTATAAAACCCCTATGTCGAATAGGATGACTGATTAAAAAAAAAATAATAACCACAAACTACTCATATTGCATCATCTTGAAATTGGAGAAAACAAAATCTACAGTTATGTAAGAGCACATATTTTTAAAAATAAATAGCTACAATCCCGAAAACAATCTGTAGAGATTTATTCTTAAATACGTGCACCGATAAATAACTGTGGATTTGCTCCTCTAATAATAATAATAATAATAATATTGATGTCGCAATACCATGGGACACCAGAGTTGAAGAGAAAGAGAGGGAAAAATTGGATAAAGTATCAAGATCTGAAAATAGAAATAAGAAAAAGGATATGGGATATGCCAGTTGGAAAATCGTACCCATAATCAAATAGGAGCACTAGGCACGATCCCAAGATCCCTGAAAAAGGAATCTAGAAAAACTAGAGGCTGAAGTGGAGCTCCAGACTCATGCAGAAGAGGTGTGATCCTAGAACGGACACATAGTAAGAAGAGTGATGGACTCCTAAGGAGGCAGGATGCAGCCCGGAACCCACACTATAAAACCTACCACCCGTCGTAATTGGAGGACTGTGATAGACAAAAAAAAAAACAAAAAAAAAAAAAAAAAATAATGAATAATAATCATATAATAATAATAAGTAATAATAATAATAATAATAATAATAATGGATATGCCCCATATCCTTCCCATAATAATAACTAATGAATAATAATAATAATAATAATAATAATAATAATAATAATAATAATATAATAATCATAATAATAATAATCATAATAAGTTAAATACACGAGCATAATTATTTTTCCCAGTTCAGTGATTTCAACGTTATGTAACAATATTTGCAATTCTCCCCTAAAATTTTATGAAAAACATTATTAACATTTAATTCTACACTATACCAATTTACTTCTAAAATAGGACAAATACCAAATACATCATTTCTGAATAAATCTAATGAAACATTCCCCCTTTTTTTATCAACAATATGCTAAGAATGTTATCTTAGGTACGATTTTTTTTGTTTTTTTTTTTTTACTTCCTGCAGGTGTAGGCCTAGATAGGCCTATGCTCAGTGCCGGGCAAAATCTCGTATGCAAATGAGCTTTGGGAAAAAATGCGCCCGTGATGCAGGTGTTGTGCTTACGTAGTATATTTGGATACAGGTTTCTCATGGGGAGAAGGGGGGGAAAGAAGGGGGTGGGGGTCTATTCAAATTTTGGCCCGAGGTGTTTCAGGTGAGGTGCCGTTTGATAGGCCTATTGAAGAAGGTTGCCTGCCTGCAAGCAACGTTAAATGTTTCCTCGTCGTAGACCTACTACTCTCCTGAACTGAGCCTACCAGTGCCCCAAGATTTTTTTTCTCACCCCACCCCAACCCCCTTTATGACAACACGTTTTATAGGCGCCTCTCTCTCTTTCTCTCTCTCTCTCTTTGTAGCGACGTTTAATACAGAGATCGTAAAATGATTTCCGCTTTATCTTCCTTTCGCTCTCTCTCCCACTCCTCTTCTCTCTTCTCTCTTTTTTTTTCAGTCATACCTCTGGTCCCCGATGGTCAATGGTAGAGTAATTTATCATCTCGTAATGGTGAGGTTTTGAAAGGAAAGGCATGGAGAGGGTTGGAACGGCTCTCTTTCCGCCTGGCCTCAGGTGTAAGCACTCATTCAAACTGCCCTGGCACGGGAACTCCATGTGAAGGGAGCTTCTCTGGTCACTTTTTTTCTTAAATTCCTATATTGGCGAATGTCTAGAATTGAGGATATGTCTCGAATGTCTTTGTGAATTGGATCAGTCTTTGCTGTCCTTGAAAACAAAGTGACACAGTCTTTGTTTACAAACATTCCTGATGAACCTCATAAATTTGTTTAAGAATACATTCCTGATGATCTTCATAAATATTTAAAAATACATTCCTATGCTAACTTATTAAGTGAATGCAATTAAGGGAATGAAATATTCAACAGATATCCACAGTTATCTCTAGTGAGAACGGAATAAATTCGTCTTAAATTCATTTTATGGGCAGCTTATTTTTTTTCTAAGTTTGAATATCTCGGTCTCTTTATCCATAAGATATATGAATAGATTTTGCAGTATACAAGACACAAGATACATTTACGCATGTAATTATTCATGCGGTACTTAGTAACCTAGATTAACAATTAAATGTCTTATCATGTTGGAAATAACCTCAAGAATACCTACGGTGCACCGTGCATCACTATAACTGTGACCGGTAAATATGTAAAAAAAAACGCAAATAATGTATATGAGCGACTGTATTTTTTCAACATACAAAAATTTTTTTAAAGAGGATCGTTGTGCAAAAGGTCGAAAGCTTCCTTTTTTTTTTTTAAAACCCTTTTTTGCATTTTTTGGAAAATACAGTCGCTCATATACATAAGTCTGGATTTTTAGTTTTGTGCTAAAGAACTATTGTGCCGGCTTTGTCTGTTCGTCCGCACTTTATTCTGTCCGCCCTCAGATCTAAAAAACTACAAAAGCTAGAAGGCTGCAAACTGGTATGTTGATCATATAACCCTCCAATCATCAACATACCAAATTGCAACCCTCTAGCCTCAGTGGTGTCTATTTCATTCAAGGTTAGCGTTAGCCATGGATCGTATATCTGGCAGAGCTTTCAGTAGGGGCGGGACGCACTCTCCCCTCTAACCGCATCTGGAAGCAACTAAGCTGCCAGTCGTAGCTGATGGTTTTATACAGCATTATACGTTGTACAGAAAACTTGAGTGTTACTTATTCAGCTCAAGAATCTTTCCCACGTCCGTCATTCACTGACAACATCTTCGTCGGCAGGAACGTTACTCTACATTATCATATACCATCTGAGTCTTCCTCAGTGTTCAATGATCTGCCGACATTATTCCTGACCGTTGTTAATAAATGATTCGCACCCCTTCACATCGGTTGCTTTCATCTCGCGCATGCGCTGTTTTGCAACGTCGGAGGAGAGGGGCTACGCAATGCCCAGAAGAGAAAGCGGAGATGAGAGAGAGAGAGAGAGAGAGAGAGAGAGAGAGAGAGAGAGAGGAATTCGGCGTGCAAAAAGTTGGAAAAAAAAAAAAAACGTTTTTGCGAAAGTCTGTTCCGTTGCCAATCTCGAGGACCCCTCTGTTTTGCAACGGCGAAAAGGGTTTTTCATCTTTTTTTTTTTTCTCTTTTTTTTCTGGATGTCGTGGTCAAATGGGTCAGGCGGGAGAGGAGAAGGATAGAGGAGGTATGGGAGTAGTCTCTCTCTCTCTCTCTCTCTCTCTCTCTCTCTCTCTTTTTCTTGGCATTCCTCTCTCTCGTCTCTTCTCCCCTCCTCATCCCCTTTTCTCTCTCTCTCCTCCTCATCCCCTTTTCTTGGCATTCCTCTCTCCCTCTCTTCTCTCACCAAGATCAGGATTAATGGAAATTGGTAATGGGGCGGGGGCAAATATACATGTAACTCAATATTTGCATCGTAATCGATGCCTTGTCTGACAAATCTTTCTTTGATGAGGGAGGTAGTATGGAACTCTCTCTCTCTCTCTCTCTCTCTCTCTCTCTCTCTCTCTCTCTCTCTCTCTCTCTCTCTCTCCTGGAAGTTGGTAATAGGGCGATATTCATGTAGCGTAACTTTTGCATCTAACCCAATGCCCACTTATCATGAGGGTCTCTATTTGGTTGTAGTGAATGATTACCATGATAATATTTATCCTTAAAAAGAGAATGTGGACCTTCTTAAACGTTTCTCCTTCATGAAAATTCATGGCAGAAGACTTGTGCTAAGTCGTCCTCCTCAAGACGAAAGGTACGACTCAAGTTCGACTGAAGTTCTCAGCAGGAGAAACCGGTAGGGGACAAATCTTCCACCCTATTTGAGACTCGTCCAAGATAACATCAGAATGTTTTGTCGTCTTACATGGAAAAAAAAATTGAAAGTGAAAAGATGCCGTGAGACGAATAAAGCTCATCAAAACCGACCCATGGTCAGGATGACGAAGAAGAAGAAGAAGGAGAAGAAGAAGAAGAAAGAGACGATGATGATGATGACAACCTTAACGAAGATAAAGGACCGACACAGTGGTGGAGGGCCTCCACCAGGCTACCTGTACTGGAAAGTGGACAAAGTTACCCCAAGTTTCGTCCAGCTTCGATCAACCCCCTAAGCTCGAGGAGAGCTCCCGTCCCAAGGCGTCCGAAGCATTTCGAAACGGGGTCTCTCCAGAAGGACACAGTCAGCCCTGACCACCGAAGGTATTGCCGTCGTAAAAAATTGCAACGGCGGAGAGGAGTCCTTCGGAAAGTTAGAGGGGTGCTCCTGTGAGGACGCAGGAGTGTGGCCAAGGCGGAGGATTTGCACGTGCAAGAGAGAGAGCAGCAACGGTCAAGATGAGAGAGAGAGAGAAGTGGTTAGTCCTACGGAACCTACTTTAACCCTTCTTATCGAATGTTAGTTTGTTTTTTCTTTATAGTAGGAATGACTTATTATCACACATTTGATATGTCATGAAATTATTCATTCTACAGTCCAGTTAATTTACCACGACCTCATTCAGCCGTATTCCATGCAACTGGAACACTCAAGATGAAAAGAGAGAGAAAAAAACGAATCATCACGTGGGCATTGTTGCGAATCTAGCGTCCGTGCCCTTTGTGGCACCGGGTGAAAGGAATGAAAAGGGCGCCACGACCTTATAGCAACGTCCGGGGCAATAGGCCGGCCAGACCTCTTTGCACGAGCGCGTTGCCCTCAGCAACCACCCAATTCTATGCCCGTTGCTATTCATCCAGTCCAGACCGTTTTATGATAGTCTCATTTTTTACCCCGCCGGAGGAGGGCGTCCATTCAAATTGCCGGCGCAACCGGCATTGCAAAGCTGGAGAGAGAGGAGAGAGAGAGAAAAGTGGGGGTGTTACAGTTTTTGCACGCTTGTCTTTCTTCTTCTGTTATTCATCATGAAGGCTGAGATCGTGCCCTAAGTCTCGGTCTTCTGCTGCGCCGGCTGCTGCTTCGGGCAGCAAAGGCCCGCTTTTCCTTACCCCGACGGGTAAACACACGTGCGGAACTGCTAAGGAAGGGGGGGGGGGGGGGGGGGGGGGGTGGGGGGGTTAGGTCGTCAGTCCCCCGAAATCAGTTGATTAATGAAGGAGACATTTGCAGAAAAGAGAATGTCCAACCGTGTAAGGGGACGTCCCTATTCGAGCATTATTTTTTGGTTTTTTTCTTCTTTGCCTTCATTCAATTTTTTTTCTTTTTTTCTTTTTCTTTTCCCTTCCTTTCTTTCTTCCGTTCTCTCTTTCATTCCTTTTGAGCATTTGTAATTCCTCGGTCAAAGAAAGGGCATTGAATTGAAATGAGACGAGAAATGAAAAAAAAAAAAAAAAAACCCGCCCTAGGTTAAGGGTGGAAATAAGTCTGGTGTGTGAATGTCTGTGAATGTCTTCAACCTTTATATTTTTCATTATGTCTTAACCTTGAAATTCGTTTTTTTTACAGTCACAATGCGTATGTATGTATGTATGTATGTATGTATGTATGTATGGTATGTATGTATGGTATATATATATATATATATAGTATATATATATATATATATATATATATGATATATATTATATACGTATATATTATATATATATATATATATATATATATATATATATATATATATATATACATGCATACCAATACTTTTTCTTTCCATTTCATATTATGAAAGTTCCTGTCTGTCTGTCTGTCTGGAATTTAATCCGGGCAGGAAATAGTTGATTTATCCGTCATGAGAAGCGAGGGCATCTGGCCACTTCTTCCACGATGCAAAAAGAACATAATTAAGTTTCTCGTTTCAAATTCCGCCGTAGTTCTCAGGAGCATAATAGTATCCTTGTGGGAGCGAGTTGGCGATGAGGAATCCTTGCGTTGTCCTGAAGGCATCATGCCCCTGCAAATGTTTCTCACAACCCCTTGCAAAAATTTTATTATAACCCTTGCAAAACGTTTTTCACAACCCCTCGCTACAATTTCTCACAACCCTTCCAAACGTTTCTCACAACTTACAAAACGTGTCTCAACCCCTCCCCAACGAATAAAATAAATCTTTGCGTTTAATAAAATCAAGGACAGCAGATTTCCGTATGTTTCATGTACACATTGTGAGACATTATACATACGTAAATACATATATACATACATACACACACAATATATATATATATATATATAGATATATATATATATATATATTGTGTGTGTGTGTGTTTGTATGTATGTATGTATGTATGTATGTATGTATGTATGTGTATGTATGTATGTATGTATGTAGTACGTACGTATGTATGTATGATGTCTCACAATGTACATTAAATATATATATTTATTATATTATATATATAAATATATATATATATATATCATACATATATATATATATATATATATATATATATAATATATATATATATATATATATATATACATATACATATACATAATTATATATATAAGTATATATCATATCTGTGTAATAGAATATTTATATATATACATACATATACATATATACATATATATATATTAAGAGAATTATATCACGCCAACCAGAGAATGAAAAAACACTATTTTTTTCTTATTTGGCAAGGAATACCGTTACCCTGGAATAACAACTGACTATTCAAAGCTCCCATCCCACTTTCTCGTCTTCCTTTTTTTTTTTATTTTCCTTTTTTGCACGAGCAACGCGGTGTTTTTATCGTGGGCATCCTGCACAGGAAATAAAAATGCCCGGCCAGTCATTAAGTGCCCCAATAAAAGGGCGTAGCAAAGGGTAGAGAGAGAGAGTTCTGTAACATGTGGCGAGCGAATTCTCTCTCTCTCTCTCTCTCTCTCTCTCTCTTTTTGTCCGCAAATGCACAGCAGGAGCAGATACAAAGGCTTCAGTGGTCATTGTTAAGTTTTCAGCTCTATACGTACATCATTCGTTGTTATAAATGCTAACATTTTCATATAATCGAAATGCAATTCCCTTCATCATATTTCGTTTGTGTGGTTCACATGTTTCTAATAATTTTCATTTACTCCTAAGTCATTTGATCGTTTCATATGAATTCGTGGTAAAAAAATCCCTTTTACAAAAAATAATTTTTCTGGCCAATATTTACCAAAGTTTACATATTCTGGTACACTCTGCTAGCTTAAGCATTTTCTCCGATTCTTTTTTCCGCTACCTACAATGCCTCTGAATTCGATCAAATAAAAAATATTGTTTCAACTTAAAAATTATATACTCCAATATCATGACCAAAAATTCATATATGAAGCCAGATTATTATTCAAATGATTTTACCATTTACCACAATCTGACATGTATGATTTTATCACCTGGTGAATTTATTTTCTATTTTTATTTATTATTAATTATTTTTTTTTTAACTGAATTACATATCACAAACATTTGTGTTCATCATATTCAGAACAGTACTTTTGAGTAAAACGTGACTAAAATACAATTACATTAGGGTGTACACATGTACACGAAACACACACACTTCCAGTTGTACACAGTTCACGTGCGTTTACATTCTCAATACATATATACATGCAGGGACACACAGAACTTTTGTACGTACGTATACACTATCAATGCATATAACTACACATCTAGAGTACACACAGCTCTTGTGCAAATGCACAGATTATACAAAGCTACAGCCGGCACACACAACTTTTGCACACACACAAACTCAATAAACATACACAACCAGAAGTACATACCGCTTTCGTACGCATAAGCTCGTAATACACATATACACCCGAAAGTACACACAGATTTTATAAACAGAAACACATGATACACGTATACATCCAAAAATACACAACTCAACATATGCAAACATAATACACATACACACCAACAAGTATGCACAGCATGTGTACACATGTCATGTGATGTGTGTACACATACACATTCGCGGACACTACACACACATTATACCTAGGGTCGCGTCCTGGTACACATGAATAATCGCATTCATTATCCTACCGGTCATTTCGTCCCTACTTCCGTTAATTCGATACTCATTAAACATGCTAAGCCGAGAGCAAGTTCCATTGTTACGACTACCTCTCTCTCTCTCTCTCTCTCTCTCTCTCTCTCTCTCTCTCTCTCTCTCTCTCTACACACACACGTCCCTTCGCCAAGACGCAAAAAATTGTTGAACCGCTGCAACAAAGAACAGGTCGGGAAAAAACAGTTTTGCGAAAGTCGGCCTAAGAGGGTGACGGACAGGAAAGGGAGGGAAAAAAGTAAGCTACCGTAAGGGGGAGGGGGGGGGGGGGGGGGGGGGGGGGGGGGGGGAAAGTAGGCAACTGCGAAGGTCAAACGTGGGAGAAAACCTGTGTGAGAGAGGAGAGAGAGAGAGAGAGAGAGAGAGAGAGAGAGAGAGACGGCTGGTTCTCATTACAAATCGTTACCCATTTATTTCGATTACACAAACTTACTCACTTGAAAATGTGTCAGCCGATTTTAAGAGATCGTCAAGTCATTTCTAGTTTTCTGAAAAGGAAACAATTGCGTCCGCTGTGGCAGTCCGTCCGCACTTTTCCTATCCGCCCTCAGTCTTCAAAACTATTAAGGCCAGATTGTCGCAAATTGGTATGTTCATCCACTCTCAAATCATCAGTCATACCAAATGCAGCCCTCTAGCCTCAATAGTTTTTACTTGACATATGGTTAAAGTTAGTCATAATCGTGCATCTGGCAACGATATAGGCCAGGCCACCACCGGGTTGTGGGTAAAGTTTCACTTGCCACGGCCCATGCAGCATTATACCGAGACCACCGAAAGATAGATGTTTTCGGTGGCTTTGCCTATAAGATGTAGAAAACTCGATTGCGCACATTTTTTTACTTGTTTTTTTTAGACTTTGAAAAAGCATGGGCGGCGATTCACTCTCATTGCCTTATTAATCCATCTCAACACCATAACGGCCTATATAAGTTTAAGCATTTTTGAAGCCTTACTTATAAACGCGTTCCCACAATATCCATCAAAACCTTTCTTTAGACAAAAGGATTTACCCGACAAATGAAACCGTCACGAGGGCTTGGGAAAGAGGGAAAGAAAAAAAATTAATAAAAAAATAAAATAAAAGCGAATAGATAATACTGATGTTTGATCTTGTCAAGATAAGACACTCACGGACAGAAAAGGCGCCCCTTCGAGGACACGGTAACACGAGAACTTTTCCCCTTTCAGTAGGTGTTAAGAAACGAGTTGGTTTGATTTGCATGGGGGAAAATGTAATGGCTTCTCTCTCTCTCTCCCCATTACTGATCGCGTGGGATAATTAGCTCTGGCCGACGAAATTCGGAATTTATTAGTTTTTAGTTTTCTGTAAAAGAAAGTATCGAATTGGATTCGTCTGTCCGACCGCACTGTTTTTCTGTCCGCCCTCAGGTTTTCAAAACTACTGAGGCTAGAGGGCTGCAAATTGGTATGTTAATCAACCACCCTCCAATCATCAAACATACCATACTACAGCCCTCTAGTCTCAGTATTTTTTTTTTATTTAAGGTTAAAGTTAGCCATAATCGTACTTCTGACAACGATATACGCCAGGCCACCATCGGGCCGTGGTTAAAGTTTCATGGGCCGGGGCTCAAACAACGTTGCACCGACATCATCGAAAGATCGATCTATTTTGGTGGACTTAATTATACGCTGTACAGAAAACTCGCTTGCACAGAAGACAGATCGGCGAATTCATCACATGTTTAGTCTTGTTTTCGAAGATTACGATGAATATAAATGTTATTTTCATGTTTGTTTTTTATTGTTTTTGTTTATTGTGCTATCAAGATTTTGAGGGTAACCAGATTTTAACTAAAATTTGTACAGCAATTGTTCTTACGTCTTAGGCTGGCATCAAATAAAAGTTTGAA
>NC_061093.1:17305836-17310836 GCF_015104395.2 Macrobrachium nipponense | reverse complement strand
GTCTTTCCCAGTAGTCTAGGTCCTTAACTTCTTCTATTCTAGCTGTAAAGGACCTTTGTACACTCTCTATTTGTGCAATATCCTTTTGATAGTGTGGGTACCATATCATATTGCAATATTCAAGTGGACTACGAACATATGTTTTATAAAGCATAATCATGGTGTTCAGCTTTTCTTGTTTTGAATGCCGCGTAACAACATTCCCATTTTTGCTTTACATTTTGCCAACAGAGTTGCTATTTGTTCATTGCATAACATGTTCCTATTCATCATCACACCAAGGTCTTTAACTGCTTCCTTATTTGTGATGGTCTCATTATTAGGTCCCTTATATGCATATAGCTTTCTTTCTCTGTCTCCATAATTTATTGATTCAAATTTATCAGAGTTAAATACCATCCTATTTACCTCTGCCCAATCATATACTTTGTTAAGGTCTCTTTGTAGAGCGTTCCTATCTTCATCACAAGTAATTTCTCTACTTATTCTTGTGTCATCTGCGAAACTACTCACTACCGAATCCTTAACATTATTGTCTATGTCTTCAATCATAATAACGAACAGTATTGCAGCTAACACCGTACCTTGCGGCACACCGGATATTACCTTGGCTTCATCCGATTTCTCGTCGTTTGCAATAACTATCTGTTTTCTGTTGTGTAAAAATTCTTTTAACCATCTTCCTACTTTATCCACGATATTGTGGAAGAAAGAGAATAAGAGAGGAGGTACAGTAAAAGTAATGAAAGGGGAGGAAACTAGGGGCCGAGGGGATGCTGCAAAGAACCTTTAGTAATGCCTGCAGTGCACCCCGTGAGGTGCACTGACGTCACTAACACCCTTATGGGGTTAAATTGAAGGATTAGAATGATTGCCCTAATGGGCATATAGGTTAGATTGTAAGTCTTAAGTTGCCGCTCCTGTCGGACGCTCAATTTAAAAAAATGAACGTACAAGTATGTTGCGTAAGAAATAAATCATCAGTCTCCATTAGTTACGTATTAATAAATAAATACATACATACATACATACATACATACATACATACACACACACACACACACATATATATATATATATGTGTGTGTGTGTGTGTGTGTGTGTGTGTCTGAGTGTATTCATGAATACGTAACTAAGAGAGACTGGTGTTTTTTATTTCTTACGTAACGTACTAATACGTTCATATTATGTATATAATGTATATATAGATTATATATATAATGTTATGTATATACATTATATATATATATATAGTATATATATATATATATAGAGTATTATATAATATACGTAAGAAATAGAGAGAGAGAGAGAGAGAGACAAGAGAGAGAAGAGAGAGAAGAGAGAGAGAGTAGAGGAGATGAGAGAGCAGAGAAATTATGTCATTTTTTCTGTTCAAATCAGACTAAAATTGCATCTATAAACGTGCTGCTATTATTTCCATTTTTCATTTGGTTCTAACTTCATATTAGAAATCCCTCAAAGAAAAATTAATCGGATTAAAAAAAAGACGGATGATAAAAGAACACCTATCCCAAAACAGGTGTTGTTCAACTCATGCAGGTGTGAAGCGGCTCCGCGTAGCAGACCTATCATGAGGAAATGGCCAAATCATTCTAGATCAACCTCCTGCTGGTATTACCATAGAGTACCGAGGGACGATTACTGAGAAAGTCATTCCCCGCCATGAATCGCCAAAATAGGCTTCCTAATTAAGGCATTTGATACGCTTCGTGGTCGTATAATAGTACTATGCGTTGGTGCGCTGGAAACAGAGCGTGGTTGGGCAGACCTATTTATCTGTTAACCTGTTTCCTGTCCCTATTAATATTATTACAATTATTATTCAGAAAATGAACTGTATCCATGTGAAACAAGCCCACCAAAACGGCCATTGACTTGAAATATCAGCTTGTAACGAATATGGCGCTCATTTGAAAGAAGTAACAGAAGAGATCAGTCATTAGAAAAGAATGAATCCATTAAGAAAATAATAAATAAATGTGAGTATATAAATTGTTAAAATATAAGGAGAATTGTTTTATGGTAGTAATGCATTGCATTGTCGCTTGAACTTTGGAAACTCTAATTACACATAAACGGGGAGACTATTTCACGGTCTAACGGCGTCTAGAATATTACTGTTTTTTGGGGTGGTAGTATGTATCCTGCAAAAGCTGATCACTCTTTTATCGGAAGTGAAATAATCGGTTTAAGGTAACCATTTCGATTTTTGTATCCACAAACAAAACTGGTACAAAACTCAATGGCAACAGCCATCGCAAACCGAATAATTAGGCATAATACTAGCAACAGCTTAGTAGACCTATTACTAAGAACAGTATTCAAGCCGACGAAGTTCATATAACAACAACAACCAGGCCCAAAAAGTAACTGCCATCAAAAAACGAATAGGTTGACATAGCAGTAACAACAGCACAATACAAACCTAAAAAGAACAGCCACCGCAAACCGAATAGGTAGGAATAGTGTGAATAAATACTCAATAGACCTAGTACTAGCAACAGCATGATTTTTTAAGTAGATTTAGTTATAACAACAATTACAACAAACCTAAACAGCTGCATCCATCGCAAACCGTTTAAGTAGACGGTGCGCTAACATCTTCCCTGTATGTTGACGTAGTTCTCGCAGCAACAACTGCAAACAACGAAAGAAACATCAACGGAAGCAGATCGAGCATTGCGAATCGCAAATCAGACCCCTGTGGACCGCCCAAACTGCTCTTTCCCACCCTCATTGCGGTGTCTATGATAGCCCGACTATCAACTACCCACATAGGCCTAGACCCACCACCGGGAAGGAGTGTTGGGGCGGGCCGGCTCAATAGGCCTATGAATACCGTTTTAACATATGAAAGCTCGCGGTGGCGAAGTGGCCCAGAGAAATCATACTATTTACAGGTAATTTGTCAGTCATTTCAAACATTTCCTTCCATATAACCCCCCTTTCTCTCACCCAGGGGGTGCTTTTTCTTCACCCGTATATATAACCGCTTCATCCGACCCTTTCTGCGCGGGTTTCATTTCCCTCCAAATTTATTCTAATGGGCCTCTATTTCAGACGTCGACTTCTCCCATCCCAATCATATCTCAATCTGCTTTTTCCAAGGCGTCCTTTTCTTCCTTAATTATCGACTTAACGGTAAACGCGACAGTTATCGAGCGGTGGATGCCGCGCTCCGCTTTTCACGCGAAAGTTAATGGAGCCAATATGGATCGTGTGAATGGAGCTCGTTAAACATTTATGACTTCTGACTCTTCGGACACATGGCTGAATTTATGTCTTACTTTACGATTTTTTATATACTCCATTTCGAATATTGACGTTGATATTATTTTCATTCTAGTTATACTTGTCTTCATGACTTTATTGTCCAACAATTTACGCATCTGCAGATAATTACCTAACACATAACTCCCCTATAGGTCTATCTCATCCTTGTTCTATTCTATACCCTATTCTTCAACTGCTTCCTGTAAATCGAGAACTCGTCTTTACTCTTCTCTTTCCCCCAAAAAAAGCACTACATACATCAACAGCGTAATGAAAAAAAATAGTGAAAAATGCGCCGAAAGAATCGAGCTTTCGTGTACAACGTATAATCAAAGCCATCGAAAATAGATCCATCCTCCGGTGATCTCGTTATCATGCAGTATGAGCCGCAGCCCATGCAACTTTAACCAAAGCCCGGTGATGGCCTGTCCTATATCGTTGCCATCGTTGCCGGGCGCAAGATTATGGCTTACTTTAATTTCAAATAAAATAAAATTATTTCTGAGGCTAGAGGCCTGCAATTCGGTATGTTTGAAGATTAGAGGGTGGATGATCAAAGCACCAATTTGAGCCCTCGAGCCTTAGTAGTTTTACGATCTGAGGCTGACAGGAAAAGTGCGGACAGACAAAGCCATCTCAACAATTTTCTTTAACAGAAAACGAAAATACCGGGACAATCATTTGAAGACTGGGGAATGGAGCAGTCTACAAAAGCAAATAGGTGATTGACTGATTGATTGTATGTTATCTGGCGTCTCAGGACAAAGGATTCTCGGAAGCCGTATAGGACAGATGCCTAAACATCTATGCAGTACAAGAAAAATGGTTCCATAGTGGACCTCGCTTCGCAAAAGCTAAACCAAAAGGATCCAAAAGAACCAAGTGATTTTAATGTTTAAAATAATGAAAGTTGAGTCTACAATTAAACAATTTAGTTAGAGAGAGAGAGAGAGAGAGAGAGAGAGAGAGAGAGAGAGAGAGAGAGAGAGAGAGAGAGAGAGTAGCAGAAGATAATGCCGTTTCCAACATAAGAGAGCTAACAAAGGGGTAGCTTAAGTTTTATCATTTGTGTGACTATTCTCAATGTTAACATTTGCTGTCCCTTAAGTGACTGACTAATTGATTTACTATGTTTTATCTGACACCATAACTGGCTTAATAAAGATGACAAATGATTCGTATTATTTAATTCCCATGATATCTTTCTATATCCTAATCATTTCCACAATGTCTTAATTTCAATATTTTTCTTAGAATAAGCCTAATATATTGTTCTTTTTGTTACACCTGATAATTCTAGTGAGTGAACACAGTATGAAGTTTATATCAATAATTAACGTTTAAATTTAGGATATATTTTGAGCAAAATAGCAAAATTTTTTTATATTCATGTAACTTACTCGAGAGCAAACCATATGACATATCTCTGATGTAGGCTGTGACGTCATGCATCATGACCACTCCCACTTTTGCAAACAAGAACTTCTCATTGGCTGTAAGATCTCGGAATAACCGTTGCTTGTAATAAACGTTTGTGATTGGTCGACAGCCCTTTGCAACAAGCGGTCGCGAAGATTTTGCACAAATTGATCAGAGAGAAAGTGGCCTAAAAAGTGTTTAGATTTGTCTGACGTCACAGAAGCCGTTTCTATTTGGACTCGTCTCGTAGCTTCCGTCCGAAGTTTAAATGTTCAGCATATCGT
>NC_061093.1:17288336-17303336 GCF_015104395.2 Macrobrachium nipponense | reverse complement strand
CGTGAGTGTGAATCTATGATAGGAGAGAGAGAGAGAGAGAGAGAGAGAGAGAGAGAGAGAGAGAGAGAGAGAGAGAGAGAGAAAACCATCCTCTCCTTGCTTCCTTCTGGGTAGACTTGAACAAAATAGATGATGCTTCTTGGTGAATGCTGTGACGTCTGAAAAGCCCCGCCCACTCTCGAGAGATGGGAACCCTCATTGGTCGAAATCTCATGAAACGAATCTTGTTTGAAACGCTCCATCCTGATTGGTAGGAGGCGTTTGCAACACGTGGCCCTAAAGGAACTTTGCACAAATTGATCACGGCAAAAGTGGTATAAAAAGTGGTAAGTTTTGTCTGACGTCACGAGGGTCTTCGTCCCAGGCCACTGGTACCCGAGTTAGTCTTAAGTGTCCTTTTTTGAATCTCCACAGGAGCGGGAGCATTTTGTGTGAGCTTATGTTCAAATTACAGAGCAAGTCATACAATTTTCGAAATATCGTAGGCCTATGTAATGATTTAATCATAAAAATAAAACTCCTCTATAGGCTCAATAGCCTTTTGTATCTTTGAGCCTCTGTGAAGACAGAGAAGCTCTGACCAACAGTTCTTGCAATAGAGCTTTCATGCAATAAAGTCAGAGATCGCTTGCCACCGTTTTGTATCACGTGATCAATGATCTTTTATAATAATCGAACCATAGACTGTGGTTTACAACATAAATAAAAGCACCTTGGTCTAGCGTCGCCCAACTCTACTTTCCCAAAGCATAATCATATATGTTACAGGGAAGGCGAAACCAAGCATTTCGCGAACTGCCTGAAATTTCAGGCAGTTCGTGAAATGCCTGCTGGTTTCGCTTTCTACCTACAATATGTAAACGATGAACCTTACGATTGCTCAATTCAATGCATTCTTTCTTCCCAAACCTTATTTGACATCGGATTTGAATTTCATCAGTCTTCCAAGTTTACTTCTCTGCGCTCAGTTTCCAACGGTACTTTTTGTAATTGTTTAAACACATTACAGAATCTCACTAATGTCTTGTACGAACTACTATAAAACAAAATATTAAAATTCGTGAACAAGATGATATATTCATATAAAACGTACATCCCTTTTGCTAGACAGATTATTCAGCGAAAAATATTCACTTCAACAAACATTACAGAGAGAGAGAGAGAGAGAGAGAGAGAGAGAGAGAGAGAGAGAGAGAGAGAGAGAGAGAGAGAGAGAATTGGAATATAGAATTTAGGCCAACAGCCAAGCGCTGGGACCCACTAGATCATTCGGCGCTGAAGCAGAGTAGAAAAGTTTGAAATATGTAACTGGAGGAAAACTTCGCAGTTGCATTCTGAAACAAATGTTAAGAGCGGTTGACAGCTTGATGGAAGAAAGAGAATATGATTGGAGGCACAGTAAAAGGAATGAAAGGTTTTGCAGCTAGGGACCGAAGGATCGCTGCAATGAACATTGAGTAATGCCTACAGCGCACCGCGTTAGGTGCATTGACAGCACTACCCCTGGCCCACACGGAGAGAGAGAGCGAGCGCGGTGTAATATCAATAAACATCAAGGCTATTTTCTTAAACCAACAGAAAACTGCACACGCAGTCCATAAATAAACGGCAATTCAATCATGATTTTACCTAAATTAAAGCAAAGCTGTAGAAAATGATATACATAAAGCTGTCAGTACTTTTCAGTGCGTTCGCTCTGCGGGACAATGCCTGAAGTACCACTACTGAGGACTAAGCGGATTTAGGAGCTCGTGACTGGCCTAGCCCTAGCCCTAGCCTTCGGACGAACAACCGTCTCGTATGACGTCAAACAAAACTTGCCTCTTTTTTCAAGCTACTTTGGGGCGATCAATTTGTGCAAGAGTCCTCTCAACCACGTGCTGCGAAAGTGAAGCCGGCCAGCGTCTCTGTGTAAGCGATCAGCCAATCGGGAGCTGCTGTTATTTTTCAAAGAATGCCGAGTTCCTCTGACGCCAAAGCCTTAAATTGAGCTAGCGCCGGTAACTTATAATTATCATAAAATAAGACTGTTTTTATCTATCAAGAGCTTTAGAAAGTTTTTAGACGTCTAGCACTGTTAACAAATTCGCGGGTAAGTCATTGTCACCTAATCTAGGATAGTACCATAACTTAGTACCATACCTTACTCATGGGAAGAAAGTATGGTGCTAATACTTGCATAATACACCATATTGCAGTTAAGACTCCGTGATAATATATAGTATTATCCTACGTAAAACAAACATTACAAGAGGAGAAATGTTTCAAAACGCAACAATTTAATCGCTTGTACAGCATCTGAAGCGTTTCATATATATTGAAAACCTTCCACCTTGAATCAAATGAAAATCATTATCAAGTGATTTTATTATTCTCAAGATCTTGCACAAGGAGAGAGAGAGAGAGAGAGAGAGAGAGAGAGAGAGAGAGAGAGAGAGAGAAATTAGTCCCTTCCCTTAAGAAGTGATGAATCCCCAACAACAAAACCCCCCCATCTCTCTCTCTCTCTCTAAGAATGATGAATCCTCAACAAAACTTTCTCTCTCTCTCTCTCTCTCTCTCTCTCTCTCTATTCGATATACAATACCTAATTTTCAATTTTACTGATTACTGACTTACATTCCCTTTAATGTCAATACTAATATCTCTTTGTATATGTTTACTAACTGTATGCATATGAATAAAGTTTTGAATTTGAATTTGTTACCTACAATACTAAGGAAAAATTTAAGTAATAAATATCCTGAACATTTAGTTCGTGGAACAGTCAAAGACCATTCAATTCTGGCTTGTGGAACAGTGAAAACAAATTCATCACAAAGATTTCTGATTTTCCAAACAAAAATTCTTTCAGTTTTCTTCTGACGATTGAAAAAGAAACCCACAAATTCAATTTGTAACTTGTTTACTTCTAAGTATTTACATTAAGTTTTACTCCACACTCGAGTACTTTCAGGCCCTTCTGTGGCCCATTCTCAAGAGATGTTTGGGATGTTAGCCTGGGTCAAGGCCCAGCAGTCTGGAACTTCTTCTCGTTGTGCTGTCATTTATGCGATGGCTGTTCTGGTTTTCTTGAGAGTTGCCAATCCCATCTTGTCGCTCTGATATCCTGAGCTGATGGTCAATGGGTGGGATTCACCCTTGTGGTAAGGGTGTGGTCACCGAAAGTCTGTTGGGCAGGAAACCTAAATCTCCAGGTCAGCAGGGTCAATCTTAGCTTCTTTTAATATCAAAGCTCGGCTTATGGGATCTTCTGAGGTAAAACCTTTGTTTCCTTGATAAGCGCACCTTCTACTACCCTCCTGTGACTAATTTTGTTGCTTTTGTATATAAGCCTACTGTTTTTGAAATCCATCCTATGGTCATTTTCCCAACAATGTTCCTAGCTATAGCACTCCCTGAGAGTTAAGCTGTACTGCCCTTCTATGTTCTTGGACTCTAGTCCTTATTCCCCTACCTGATTCCCCCACATATCTGTCTCCACAATTATTGCAATTGATTATGTATACCCCCGCTACATCATCTGTATTACTGTCTTCTCCTTCCAATTATTTTTACATACTTTGTTTTTTAAAGTATTATCAAATGTATATACAAATTTATATTGACTTCCTTTCATTTTTGAAGTGATTTGTTTCATTTTAGGCATAAAAGGGAGGGCAACTATTTCTTGTTTTCTTTATTCCGTGTACTCTCTACATTCGCTCTGTAAAATATTTTTCTAGCTTTGTTGAGTGCCCTTTTTCTGAACCATTCCGGGTATGCTAATGCATCGAAGGCTTTTATCGATGTAATTTTATTTCTTGCTCTATCTTGCAAGGGTCACACGTTCTCATTGCCCTAAGGAAATAAACCTAAACGTTAGACCCCACCCCTATTTTTATATCATGACTATGAAAGAGAAGAAATGAATATATGAGTTTGTATGTGTAGGGCTTTCTATATGTGCTGAATTCATATCCTGTTTCTTTTCTTTCTATGAGTATGTCTAAAAAGGGCAGTTTATTATTGTTACTTTTCTCTAAAGTGAACTGGATATTGTTATCAAACTTATTGAGCTCATCTAGAAAAGTTTCTATTTTATCCATCCCCTTGCAGAATAGCAAAAATATCATCCACGTATCTCCACCATCCTTGCAGTTTTAAGTTAGGGACATTCACATTAGGAACTAGATTAGTTTCGAAATATTCCATATAGATGTTAGCGAGTATAGGTGATAATGAGGACCCCATAGCTACTCCATATTTTTGTTTGTAAACATGTCCCTCAAACGTGAAATAAGTATCACTGACACACAATTTGATCAACTCAAGGAAGACGCCTATTTCGATGTTTGGATTGAAAAATACCCTCATTATGTTTAGTCTGTAGGAATTCTAATACTTTATCTAAGGGGACATTGGTGGAATGAATGCTACTACATCAAAACTAACCATGTGTCCCTTTATATTCTTTTCTTAACTTGTCTATGAAATCTACTGAATGTTTAATATGGGATTCTGAAAATATACCTAAGTATATTCCTAGTTCTCCAGCTAACCACACAGCTAAGTTTTTGTTAGGAGATTTCCTACTAGAAACAATAGGGCGTAGTGGGCAGCCCTCCTTGTGTATTTTGGGGCTGCCATATATATATGCAAGTTCAGGTAATTTACTTGAGAATAATTTAGTGCATAGCATGTCCTTCCATTACCTAGTCTACTGATTATTTTCTTCACATTCTGATTAAAGGTATTCTGAAGCTTTTGGATTGTTGGAGGATTCTCATATTTTAGCATAAGTAGTTTCATCATCTAGTAGCCTGTACATTTTAACCCTTATATTTGAGCTATTCATGATGACAATACTACCCCCTTTGTCAGCTTTCATAATTCTAATATCTTTGTAGCTTTTTAATCCCTTCAGAGCGATACTAAATCTCCTTGGCAAGATATCTCCAAGTTTGCTTTGTATATTACATTTGATAATACTTTAAAAAACAAAGTATGTAAAAATAAATTGGAAGGAGAAGACAGTAATACAGATGATGTAGCGGGGGTATACATAATCAATTGCAATAATTGTGGAGACAGATATGTGGGGGAATCAGGTAGGGGAATAAGGACTAGAGTCCAAGAACATAGAAGGGCAGTACAGCTTAACTCTCAGGGGAGTGCTATAGCTAGACATTGTTGGGAAAATGACCATAGGATGGATTTCAAAAACAGTAGCTTATATACAAAGCCAACAAAATTAGTCACAGGAGGGTAGTAGAAGGTGCGCTTATCAGAGAGATCAAAGTAATTGAAGGAAACAAAGGTTTTACCTCAGAAGATCCCATAAGCCGAGCTTTGATATTAAAAGAAGCTAAGATTGACCCTGCTGACCTGGAGATTAGGTTTCCTGCCCAACAGACTTTCGGTGACCACACCCTTACCACAAGGGTGAATCCCATTGACCATCAGCTCAGGATATCAGAGCGACAAGAGGGGATTGGCAACTCTCAAGAAAACCAGAACAGCCATCGCATAAATGACAGCACAACGAGAAGAAGTTCCAGAAGACTGCTGGGCCTTGACCCAGGCTAACATCCCAAACATCTCTTGAGAATGGGCCACAGAAGGGCCATGAAAGTACTCGAGTGTGGAGTAAAACTTAATGTAAATACTTAGAAGTAAACAAGTTACAAATTGAATTTGTGGGTTTCTTTTTCAATTTCTGATTTTCTTACGACGACATATAATTAAAAACTAATTTTTCTAAGGATGTTTGACCTTTCAAAATTGAATAATTAAGAATTATATTATGGAGATGGCTCCTCTTTTCCTTTATTTTTGATGAATCATGAGTTTTTTAATACAAATAACTATTTGTATAGCAAAAGTGTGGGCCTACAAGGACTCAGAAATTCTCATAGACCGTATAGTCTATGAGACTATACGCCTGGTGGGGTGCGTGACGTCACTAGGACCCTTCCTCTTCCAAGAAGACTCCCCATTGGATAAGAACCATTGCAAAGAAACCTCGAGATGTGTCAGCGTCACTGATTGGCTGGCACTTTGGCAGTGCGTTGTCTAGAAGCTCCTTGCACAGATTGATCGAGGCGAGAGGAGGTGAAAAAAGACCAAGTTTTGTCTGACGTCACCTTGGAGGGGCTCAGTGGCTGTTTGTTATGCAAATGCCCTTCTCCTTTCAGATCCTTTCTGCCGCGTGTGTGGGGCTTACTTGAGCCTTGAAATTGATGAAACACATTCAAGTTTTATCTGCATTTTTATGCAAGGAAAAGATGGTCATACAACTGGTAACATTTCACCTACATTTTTAATGTAATCTGACGAATAAATGAGAACCAGTGAAATATTTGTGATTTCCTATATCCCACATTAAACGCAAAAAAATTACACTAATCACTTATGGTGCAAATAATTCTATACCCTAAATTTATAAAGACAAAGTCTTTCTAGGACTGCCAGAGGAATATTTAAGAAATAAAGTTATGATCAATTACTGAACATAGATATTTATCAACTTTTGTTTCGATAATATCCATTCCCAACTTATATCTCCAAACTACAGAAATCAACGGCAAACATGAACTGCTACACAGATTTCTTCTGATGTTTATGCTTGTGGAAGTATTTGGCAAAAGGAAAATGTCATGTTTGCATAATAGCAGCTATGGAAACATTTCTGTCACGCGAGGACAGGGCAGTACCGAGAAAACAATTATTAAATCTGCGGAGTTTTCCCCTCATATTTCACATGAAAGCTTCTAAAGAAAACTGATAAATCAATAAACAAATAAATATATAAATAATATATGTATAATTTATACATATATAAACGCACACACGATATTATATATATATATATATATATATATATATATATATATATAATATACCAGACAATTTTCCTAAGTAGGCATATCTAATGTGAAAGTAATTTCTCAATCAAATATTGTTCATACCCTACATTTCAAGCATGGAATCTGCGAACATAGCAATAACTTTCAAGAAACCCACAAAAGTCTCATGTATTCTACCAAGCTGCTTTCAGATACTCATAAGAACACTCCTTATCGGAATCGCTGACGTCCCTAAGACCCGCCCCCCTCTTTCGAACATGGACTCCCCATTGGATAGGAGCCCGTTGCAAAGATGCTCGATGACGTGTGAGTCGGCGATTGGCCGAGGGAGTTCTTGCACACATTGATCATGGCGAAAGGAGCAGAAAAACTGCCAAGTTTTGTCTGACGTCACCAAAGAACCGTTTGGCAAAAAAAGGGATTCGTCGCTGTGCGAATATGTTTCGGTTACTCGGTCTTTGTGGGAGATTGTGGAGGTTTGGCTCAAAATCTTTTTAACTGTTATTTTAAAATATCGGAGGTTTATTTAGTTTTACATAATATATTGACTTGAAAGAATTGCAACATTATGACAAAACCCTTTGTTGCCAGAATTAGTTAAGAAAGGGAGAGGAAAAGCAATACTCTATTATTCAACTGAAGGCCTCAATAGATCATTTAAACGTATTTATAGACATATAAAAACATACAGTAGATATACACGCACACATATAATGTGTGTATACAGAATTATACACAATATATATAACAATATATTTAATAGTATATGCACACACACAAACACGCACGCACGCACGCACACACACACACAACACATATATATATATATATAATATATAATATATATATATTCCATATATATATATTCATATATATATATTATTAGATATATATATATGCATACACACACACACACACACACATACACACAACACACATATATATATATATATATAATATATATATATATATATTATATATATATATCTATACATGCATATGCATACCACACACACACACACACACACACACACACACACATATATATATATATATATATATATATATATATATATACGCATATGCATACACACAGCACACACACCACACACATATAATTATAATATAAATATATATATATATATACTATATATTATATAATATGCATATGCATAAAAATTATACTATTAATATCATATTATATATTATGAATAGTAATATATATCTATAGATATATAGTATAAATATCTTACACACAACATACGTGTGCGTGTATATATACTGTATGTTTTTATATGTATATAAATAACGTTTAAATGATCTATTGAGGCCTTCAGTTGAATAATAGAGTATTGCTTTTCCTTTCCCCTACTTAACTGATTCTAGCAACAAAGAGTTTTGCCATAATGTTGCAATTCTTTAGATTCAATATATTATGTAAAACTAAATGAATCTCACCATATATATATATATATATATATATATATATATATATATATATATATATATATATAAATATGAATCACAAACTGAAACACCAGCAGAGAAGCGCCATCTACATATCCGTAAGGACATGAAAGCCAAACCCTGGAACAGCATTTTGTACAACTTTATTGGGACATGTTTCGAGTAGCACTGTTACTCGTTATCAACCTACAAATTAAAATGAATAACAATATAATTCTTGTACTCAAATTCACAGCAATACAACAAAATGACATATAAAAAATTATAAGAAGACGTTAAAAGATGGCTAATACTATAATAAAAAAAAACTTTAAAAGATGGCTAATCAAAGCAAATGAATGAATAAAATGAAATAACAAAAATACAGATTTAAGTCACAAAACCGGAGCTACAAAGGAACAATAAATACACCAAGTCTACTACTTATAAACAAACCAGCAAAACGCAGACGAAAAACACAAAAGTGAGGTCACAGCTACATTTCTAGCCAAAGAAGGCTTTATGTTGACAGAATATAGAACTTCTAAAATGTCGAGGTCTGTAAAAACTGAGAAGAGGTTAAAAAAGAAAAATCTTTATCTTAACAGAATATAGAACTTCTAAAATGTCGAGGTCTGTAGCAAACTCAGCAGAGGTTAAAAAGAAAAATCATCGCTGTGTTCTCTAATTGCACTGTACGAAATGACCTACCAGGGTGTTCAAACCATCTCATCCAAGGTGATTTGGTAGTTTTTCCAACGTAAGTGGCATCACAACCACTGCACTGCCATTTAAAGATCAGATTGGACTGAAGGCTCGTTGGTCTCTAATTCTAAAGAAATTTCCTCATATATTTTGTAACGTTAAATTCAACTTATACTACAAAGGAGCAACTGAATGAAATTTAGACATAAGACCTGTGAAAGTAGGCTTTCTAAAGACCGAAGTGTTTGTATATTGACTTGATGTATTTATTGTTCCTTTGTATCCTCAAGTTTTGTGATTTAAATTTGTATTTTGCTTATCTTATTCTATTTACTCAATTGCTTTTATAAGCCATCTTTTAAAGTTTTTAATTATTAGTATTATTAGCCATCTTTTAACGTCCTTTTATATTTTTTATATGTCATTTTGTTGTAATATTGTGAATTTTATTACAAGAATTATGATGTCATTATCATTTTAATTTGTGGGTTGATAACGATAGATAGACAGTTTTGGCTTTGGTGGTGTCACACACACACACACACACACACACACACACACCACACACACACACACACACCACACACACACACACATACATATATATATATATATATATATATATATATATATATAATATATAATTGTATTCTCTCTCTCCGCTAGTACATTCATATACACATATACGTATGTATATATTGTAAAACCCACGTAAGAAGGCGTATGAAATCCGGGACTTTGAACTAGTCATGGTTTTTACTCGCCTTCTTACGTGGGTTTTACAATATATACATACGTATATGTGTATATGTATGTACTAGTGGAGAGAGAGAGGGGGAGAATACAATTTATATAAATATGATATAAAGAGGAAAAAGAGCAAAATATTCTCAGAATTCTCAAGTTACCGTTTCATACAACTTCATCATAATTCCACTGATGGGCCCTGATCCTTCTTTTGTTCAATGGCTAAAGAACATGAAAACGTGCTAAGTGGAAACAGAACGTTGCATATCCTTTTCTTTCAAGGCAAATATCACCTGCCAGCAATTCTGCATACTATGAATGGAAAATCTTCGCGATACTTTTGATACAAGCAGTAAACAGCATTAGTTTCCCCTTTCATTTTTACTCGTTCTCTTATCATAGAAAACGAAGCCTTTCGTCGACACGCCCAAAAACGTTTCAATTTTCTTCATACGTTTTAGGCTCATCCACTAACGAATTCGTATTCGCGTCACCGGAGCCGGAACTAAATCGTTTTTTTTTAAATGTATTTCATCGTGTCTTTGCAATATTTTAAAGTATAAGTGAAATTCAATATCCAGGCACTTGGATTGTGATAAGATTATCAAGTCAAATAATAGAAATGTTCTAAATTTAAGTCTTGGTTTATTTAAACTTGATGCTTTCATAATGAAAAAAGTTGTAGATAAATATAAGCAACAAAATTAATATATTCAGTTTTTACATGTTTTGGACTGTAAAGATACTTTGTAATTTCGGTTAGGGTCAGAATCTGTTTAAGTTTGTGAACGTGTGATATCCGATAATCCTGGATTATCCCTTTTAATTTTTTACCCTTTTGATAATTAACCATCTGGTATTCCTGATCTTGTTTGTATCTGAGACCTTCATCTCCAATTGTACTTTAGTAGCTCCTTGACGATGTCTGAGTAACGACGAAAGCGCTTGGATTTCTGACTATCATTTTTCCGTGGTATTCGCTTATTTATGAAGTCACGTGCATCTACTGTGATTTTTTAAGCATATATATATATATATATATTATATATATATATGATATATATATATACATATATAGATATATACATATAATATATATAATATATATATATATGATATATATTAGATATATATATATATATCATTAATATAATATATATATATAATATATATATATATATATATATATATATTTATATATATACATATGTATAATATATATATGTATACACTACACACACACACACACATATATATATATATATATGTTACCATATATATACACACACATTTATATATATATAATATATATATATATATATATATATATATATATATATATATATATTTATGTATATATACATATATATATACATACATGCATACACATAAATAGCCGGCGGCAGCGGGCAACTGTAAGCCGACATTGTTTGAACTGTAATAGCATCGTTATTTTTTCATCGCAGAAGAAAATTACGAGCATATTTGAATTCCTCGTGAATCGTTCTATCAGAGTAGTCCTTTCCTTTTTACTCTGCATATATGTATATGTACAAAGAAATAGCTTATTCAATACTTGTAGTTCAATATAATCTGAAAAATGCAAAACCAAAATTCGCCTTATTAGACTTCAGTGCAGGGCACTAATTCCAAAACAAACTAATTACCCTTAGAGAAAAACCTATGAAATAACACTGGGACGTCCTAACAACCACATATCTCCTCCAAAAGCACCGTGGATTCTCTCCTTGCAACCAGACTTCCTTCACCTACATTAACCCCTTCCCATCTTTACCTTTATAAAGCCCCACCAAATCCCCAAGACCACATGCACCCATGATCCCAAGATAAAAAAACAATTATGTACACTGAAACAACTGCAACATCAAAAAAACACAAAACCAAGCAGACAACAACAACAATCTTTCTACAGTATTATTATCAGAAATCTACTCCAACTCAAAGTTCCTCCTCAAGGCACTCCAACTCATAGTCCCTCATCCAGACAGGAGCATGCCTTTTTCTCCTGGAATAGGTATGTCCTGCTATCATCATCCCTTTCTTCATTCACCTCCTCATTAGGCTCCCCTGAGGAACTTGGTAACTTAATCCCATGAAAGTCTAACACATGACATGGAATAGCATCCACAGATGCATTACTTTTAAAATTAATTCCAATTATGATTGCCTTCTTCCAGAGTAATGAAGCATGCATGGGGAGGCTTGACCCACACTTCTTCTCCCACCTGAACAGGAACAATGTCCTCAGTAACAGTAATTGTCACTTTTTGCCGGGTGTCTCCACTCATAAGTGTAGATAGCCCTTTGAGGAACACTACTCTCATCCATCTCTCCCCTGGGTCTCATATACCAGAATACAGCTCTAAAGGATTATGTCTCCCCTCTCAAGAGATATTTTTGATAGTTCTGTGGTGCCCCTCCTCAATATCGTTCCTACTTGCTCTATAGGCAAGGCTAAAGTGTGTCTGAATATTCCATCCATCCAACATCATCTTTAGTACTTCCGACCTGAACACTGTAGCCTACCATTATCCTTAAGAATTTCATTTACAGGACCCTGTTCCAGCATAATTATACTCAATATATCTGCTAGTTCCTCTGAACTCTCTCTCTTCAGACCCTCTCCACAACACAAGTCAATCATTGACAAATATGATACATTCTTATAATGTGTGACATTTATGGCAAGTCTCTTCCAATCTTTGTCCATGCTCACACGACCTGTCTTGTGCACCACTGAAGCATGATCTATTGACTGATATTGCAAGCTTTTCACATGTTTTGCCATTTGTTTATCAATTCTGGAGTCTAGTTTCTGTGCTAAACATGTAGTATTCCTATCTACACCCATATGATGCCTGTTGTGTTCCTCTCTTAAATCAATAGAGTTCACACAACAAATCTCCTCACTGCTTACCTGGTTCTTTAGTTCATTCAAAAGCCAGCCTTGTTCTTCATCATACTAGTGTCATCCTCAGTTCTAATCCAAACTCTTCGATAACCTCACTCACAATGCCAAATCATCGCTTTATCATCTCCTACTCCCTTTGAATACACTCTCTTGTCCTCTTCCACCACAGAACAGAAGCAGAATCAGCCTTAATCTTCAATTTCCCTAATCCCCACAGCAGGGTAAGATTGATGTCCTTTACTACAACTTCCAACTCAGCCACATTAATATGATTGTTGTCATGTTTCTTTTGCAACCAAGCTGCATCCTCAACCACAATACCACCAATCTCCAACACAATTCCCAATGCTAAATTATCCACATTCCACCATGGACAACCTCTTTGAGCATCAACAAAACTTGTCGCTTCACATAGCCAGAAGCTACTCGTAGACAATTGGCAAATTTTCACAAATTGAAAAAAACTCTTGTCTCGACATCTCATCAGAAATCTTTGGGATGGCATTACCTCTTGCAAAATACCGAGCACCATCCTTCTCACTATCATAAGACCTAAATCAGCACCTCCAGCCAAATTCTCAGGTAGTTTAGCAATCAATCCATTCAGTTTTAACTCAGGAGCTGGCGCCTGTATTTCGTCAACCAAAATGTCATCGATTTAAAAATTTGTAGCCTTTTATGTCCTTACTCCTTCCCAAAACAGTTTTTAAAAGTTTCCCCAAAATTAGAGGAGCAGAATTCAACAAAAATCCCAACCTTGTTAAACAGTAAGTCTGCCTTTTATAATTCACGAGCTGATGACACCACAGCTTCTTGGCCACTCTAGTTTGCAGATATGCAGACTTCAAATCTACAATAGCTTTGTTACCTTGTATTCTGCGCCATTGCCTTAAAGTCTCACCACACACATCAATAGTATCATCCTCAGTATGACACTACAAACTTGTTCAGCTCTCTAAAGTCCAGCACTAGTCTAACTTTAATTTTTAGTTGTTACTCAACAGCCATTAAAGGGAAGACCCCATCCTCAACCTACTTCTCCCAGGGGAGCAAAATACCCTCTTCAGTCCATCTATGGAGTTCTTTCTCAAAATCCCTTCTCTTCCGTGAATCCCATCCTTTATCATAACTAATCATATTCGTTAACTCTACTTTATTTCCTTCTCTGATGAACCACTCTACTGTCCACTGATTCTCATGAAATCTCGCCACAAAATTTTTAACTTTAATTGTAATAACACTGGAATTATCACATGCGTTAGCCATAGCACCAGCCCCTGAGTTATCACTATCACTGAACATATTGCATTACCAAACATAGCTTTGCCCTCAGCCACTGTAACACCTCCAAATCCATTGACTGCATTCATGCCCAAAATTAAACTAATATTGTCAATTAGTTTTTCATCCAATACAGCAATTACAGTAATTACAACATCATCAATACTCAATTTTACACACATTTCACCTTGACACAAGATCTGTCTCCCATCAAAGGCAGTAATGACCCTTCCTTCCTCGACTAATTTTACGCACTAAATGTGAACCAAGAACTATAGCAGAACAACCTATGTCCACCAAGCCTATCACAGAATACCCATTCACTTCCAATAAAATCATTGGCAACCTCATATGTGGCACCCTTACATCTATGAGGGGGAAGCTGTTGCCACACCAGTCCTACTTTTCTCGTTTCACAAACCACATTGAATTAGAAGTCAATATTCTCGCTCTATTGATAATTTTACTCACTGCCATTCCCTGCAATCCTTGTAGCTGCTGCAATGAAGCACTGACTTGACTAGGCATACCATTCACAAATGAACACTTACTATGCATTCCAACCCATCCCCCTTGAACTTAGTTAACTTGAAAACTAACTCTTTAAATTCATTTGCAAAAACATCTAGCTAGCTGCTCCCCTGTCCACCTTGAATTAATAGTTAATTTCCCAAATTCTACAAGAGCTCCATTTGGAAAAGGCTTTATTCAATCATTCTTCAATCTTGTCACTATCTGTAATGATGAAGTAAGTGACTGTGTGTGTGTGCATATATATATATATATATATATATATATATATATATATATATTATATATATATATATATATATATATATATATATCGAGCTACAAATGTCCTTTAATATCTAATTAGCTCCACATCGGAATTAATATATTTTCATATATGTTTAACCGAAGGTGAATTTATTCAGTGATAACAGAATTGCCGGCGACAGGCACGAACCATCGACCTCTTCAATTCCAGGACTTCACTGCCATTCCTGGAATTGAAGAGGTCGATGGTTCGTGCCTGTCTGC
>NC_061093.1:17225836-17283336 GCF_015104395.2 Macrobrachium nipponense | reverse complement strand
TTTGAAACTCCCCTTAAAGTTATCGAATAAAAATGATATTGTTATGATACAATAAAGTTTTATGCATACTTACCTGGCAGGTATATATATAGCTGTATTTTCTGAAGTCCGACAGAATTTAAAAAAACTTCCGACACACGCAGTGGTCGGCCAGGTGGTTAGTACCCATTCCCGCCGCTGGGAGGCGGGTATCAGGAACCATTCCCATTTCTATTCATAATTTTTATTTCCACTGTCCCCTGAGGGGAGGTGGGTGGGTACTTGAATATATATATATCTGCCAGTTAAGTATGAACAAACTTTATTGTATCATAACAATATCATTTTGCTCATGAACTTACCTGTCAGATATATATATATAGTTGAACCCCACCGTTGGAGGTGGGAAGGGACAGAATAGAAGGATTTTGGGAAAACAAATGCATGCAGATGATTTACATCTTGGTTCCACCTGTTAGCATAGCCGACTTCGTGATTACTGTCACCCAAGTCTGCTTCTGCTTTACTAGAGTTGCCAGCGAGGTAGAGACCTATAAAGCTGGTGCACTCCAGATGATCTGTCAACGGGGGCGTGACCACAATGTGACTAGACCATATTGACCATACCATGAGGGCTAAGAAGTAAAATAAATATATATATATAATTATATATATCACCACCTGACCAACCTAGCCAAAGTTAATGTGTTAACTAAGGCTTCAGAGTTAAGAAGTCGCCGTTGTCAGCGACTCCACAACTCAAATTAAGAGCTCTTCCTAACCATTTTCTACAGGATAGGATGAGTAGTACTTCTTGCCCCCAAGATTGTGTCTGCAGACACGTATGGCCCTAGCGAGCAGCAGATCTCATATGCCATCTTCACATCTCGCAGGGAGTGTGAAGTGAACCCAGAGTTGCTTTGCTAAAATATGGTACTCAGGATGTTGCTGAGTGCCATGCTCTGTTGAAATGCTTCCGAGGCCGCGCCCTCACCTCGTGGAGCATTCAGATAAAAAGATTTCAAATCTTTGAGTGCAAACACAATGAAGGAGCTTTTTTTTTTTTTTTTTTTTTTTTTTTTTTTTTTTTTTGAAAGAACTCCTTAACCCTAAACCAGGGTGTACTTCGAATATGGGCAAGTCCTGGTCTTTTTCGGAACAATTGCGGAGATTGCCCGACTGACTTCGACTTTCTTGATTTTAAGTAGATAAAACTTGAGAGACCTGACAGGGCACAGGACTCTCTCTGGCTCCTCCCCACTAACTTGTGCCATCCTTGCTTCCAAGATCCTGGCCCAAGGACAAAAAGGGTTTCCATTCTTAGGCCATAACGAAAGGCTTAGAGAGCACACCTCCTTGTGTTCTCTAAAGCCAAAACTTGTGACGATGGCTTAAAATCTCACTAACCCTCTTTGTCGTATCTAGGGTGGTTAGAAGCAAGGCTGTACCCTGAAGACCAAAAGGCACTATTCTTAGCTGAAGGATGAGTGTCTGGACTGCCTGGGCGATTCAATCTAAGCAAACCTTGGGGGTGTATCAAACGCAACCCAACGTCGTCCGCAATCGACTTCGTCAATAAGAAACTCAGGGCTACTATATGTCGCCTGATCTCGCACGAGTGTCTGACTCCGAGAAAACAGGCGACGCAAAAAGTAGATGGTGAGCTAGAATCGAGATTCCACAGACCTCAATGATCGTGAAGGTCTTTGTTGTTTGACAGATGCAAATCTGTCAAACAACATTCTCTGTTGTCTGTTCGCACTGGCAGAATTTTCAAAACTTTCGGCAACCGCTAGACTGGTAGTTTCAGGTGTATCTCCCCCACGTTCCCGTGGCGCTGGTACTTGGAACTATTCCCGTTTTCCTCAGATTTTCTCTGAACCCTGTCTCCTGAGGGGAGGAGGGTGGGAATTTAATTATATATACCTGCCAGGTAAGTATGCATAAAACTTTATTGTATCATAACAATATCATTTTTATGCATGACACTTACCTGGCAGGTATATATATAGCTGATTGACACATTTGGAGGTGGGTCACAGACAGCAATATCGTCATAATTCAAAAATTAACTAATTTTTTAAATTATTTATTAAGTTCCTTACCTGCTAAGTAGCTGACTTCGTAGGTCCTGCCTCTTAGCCTGCTAACCTTAGTAGCTCTCAACTAGGATGTGACCTGTTTGTTGAGAAAGCTAACAACAAGGGTCTGACAACTGGACGTGACCAATTTGTTGACAGGAAACCCTAGCCCTCTCTTACCAGGGGCATTCATGCTAGGATAAGTTAGACCACCTGAACCACACACAAAGCTAACGTAACACATTACACTTCACATACTGAAGAGGAAATAACCCTCTCAGACAACCATAAAAAGAACACCACTTAATTAAAATACCTAGCATGTTAGTAATCTATCGAGACGATTCGTACGGACTTTTGCAATCCTGTAACGAACCTCTAGATGATCGTTACATTCTACGCCTGTTGTTATAATAGGCTCTTTCTCGTAAACTCGAGCAGGGACCGAGAGAAGATACTTCTTAAGATATGAGAGAGCTGTGGAATATCAGAGTTGATGTGGACCACTGGTTCCAAAAACTCGTTTCGAGGACTGGAGGGACGACCGAATTGCATTTACTTCTTTCAGATTAAGATCCAGGACATCTGAAACACTATCCAGATGTCCGGCACCTCCTTCTATCATGACGCACTGAGAGATGTTCAGAATAATTCCTAGATCTTGAATAATATTCAGTTTCCCGGTAGTAAAAAACTGTGGTCTGAATTGCAGTCTATTCGGGGGAAACAAAACTTCTTCAGGAAGGAAATGGTCCCCAGCAAGCTCATCCATTCCCTCCCCGAGTATGCTTACTTCCCTATAAGGCTGCGCTTTGCCTAAGCAGGAGAGCATATAAAAGTGCAATGTTGCGGTAGACTCGTAGTTCTATACCGTGCGGTAACGAGCACCGAAAAGATTAAGAGATAACTCTGTTGAACATAGTAAGGCAAAACTAATGCAACGTTTATTCATTCACGTAAGAAATCCCCTCAATAATTAGGCTAAAGTCCGTGATTGTAGGACAGAGATACAGTTAGTCAGTCAATCCCGCAGGAGAGACGTAACCGCCAGCACAGAGATACGGTTAGTCATCAACCCGCAGGAGAGAGAGACGTAAGTCAACAACGCGGAGAGAGAGACGTAACCTACCGCGATGCGCGCACGATCTGTTACTGGCTCGGTTGGAACTTGGACAGTCAGACACAGCAGCAGCCACAGCCAGCAGCTTACGAACGTCGTCTCTTAACTTTATGTCTGGGTTGCCAGCTACCCTATTCTACGAAGAAATAGGTCCGTTATTTTTTGAACAAAAAGAGACTCTCAAGCTGGTATATTTACGCGAAACAGAAAACGCTAAATATATAGATGCGTTTGTGTCGTCAGAACACTACCATACAACGGTAAAAGATAAATCGGAAACTCCTGGAAGGCTGCAGGGAGTGACGATTAAATGTCCTTAAAATAGTAGACAATAGACCTCTCGGTTGCCATCCGAAGAGGTAACTACAGCAAGCGTGTATGACTTGAACCAACCAGTAGTACTTACCTGGCAGACATATATATAGCTGAATTCGGAAATACAGCTACATACATATCTGACAGGCAAGTTTCATGAACAAAACTTAGAGAATCGAAGCAGACAGCTCAAGCTTCTTAAGATAATGGACATAAGCGTTCATTGACGTAGTCACCAGTCTATTTCTTGTACGAGTCTGCGAATGAGGAAGGAGAGCTCTTCCGAACCTTGTCCTTATTCGCTTACGCAATATCAAGTTAATGAGATGTTTGTCAATGAGAACTAACCCATTAACGGTACAGAGAGATATTTTGTCAATGAGGGGAGACCCACTTACTTGACAAAACGATAGTATATTGTCAATGGGGGAAAGTCACTGAATTGACAAAACGTAATCCAGGAAGTCGAGCCTTTTATTTTTCGATTCCCGTCTCAAACAAGGAAGGGACAAGAATCCTGTTAAGAGACTGGGCTGGGTTACGGTAGGTAGAACGACGATGCTCAATCGGCATGGAAGTCTCGACTAGAAACTAACAAATCTATCATCTGAAAAACCCTTTCAGATGGTCTAAAAAGCTTTAAATTTATTGGCAGTATGGCAAAGGAAGTCCTGTCTTGCGCTTTCCTGAAGAGCGTCCTTTTGATGAGTGCCTTTGCAAGAATCCTACTGAACGTTGCCGAAAATCCTGACGTTCAGGACGTCGAGCCTTTACATAACCCGTAACTGTCTTATCTCAAAGTCTTGACTGAGGTAGAGAAAACGAGATCTTCCCTTGAGCTTTCCTTAACTCCATCCACCTTTGCGAAAAGCAATATAATATTGACAGAGACCTCTTGAATTCACGAAACCGCACACACAAAAAAAAAACCCAACAAAAACTAAAAAAAAACCCTACCACAAACACAAAAAAAAACACACCAAAAAAAAAAAAAAAAACCCCCCCAAAACAAAAAAACAAAAAATCCAAAACAAAAAAAATAAACCTCTCCTTCTCCGAGGTCTTTGCTGGGTTTCGAAGACGAAGTTCTGTTCACTTTCTTGAGGCTCAAATCTTAAACAAGAGCTTGAAGAGTTCAACAGAAACATTCTGGTGCGCGCTCAGCGTCTCCCACTGGCGCCACCTGGGCGAGGACGCTCGGCGTCCACTGGCGAAGGACGCTCGGCGTTCTGGTGCCGCTTCGGCGTCCACTGGCGAGGACATGCTCCGGCGTCCTGGCGTCGGCGCCATCGGCGTCCTTGGTGCAGCGCCTCGGCCACCCTGGCGAGGACGCTTCGGCTCCACTGGTGAGTGCGTCCCTCCGAGCGTCCTGTTCAAGCCGATCGTCCAAATAAGCGTGCAGAAAAGCGTCACGCTCTGACAGGCGTCAAAACAAGCGAGAGAAACTGCCTTCTTTTTCCTATTTCTTGGTGGAAAGAAGTACACGTGATCAGGCAACTTTCGCCTTCTTACTTCTCACTGAAACACATAACGAGGGAGAAGGGACGTGAAGCGTCCTCTTCTATAAAGCTTCTTAGAGGGCGCGAGTCCTTCCGAGAGCTCCAAACACTTGTGCGGGGAGGACGCCTCGGAGGACGAGAAGCAATCCTTCAGGATTTGTTCATGATGCACGACTTGGCAGTCTGGGGATTTTCATCAGAAACTGCCGAAGGCACGCCAGATCGGTGGGGTTCCCTGTAACCCTCCTTCGGCTTTCGACATGCCCTCTCCCTTGGTTCTGGGAGTTCGACAGATGGTCTAGACCTAGAGGCATTATAAGGCCGATCTGACGCACCCTCACTACACAAGGGGCACTGTCACTACAACTTAGCCCAACTTCACTATTGCTCTCTAAAGCAAGCACTTTCGATTCTAAGTTACGAATCGAAATAGTATAAGAGAAAGGGCAATAACCTCTACAGACACTGTTTTAGGGCCCGAAGGCAACATTACAGGGTTAGGCGTAACAAAAACAGAAGTAGAACTCTTCACAACAATGAAGGAGAGCGATCACCTCTCGCAGACATAGTCTAACCCGTAGGCCATACTACAGCGTTAGGACAAAATAGAAAGTCTACCGGAAGGTTAGCAGTATCACTACCCTGACTTCGTAATTGATTAATTGCGTACATACTAAACAAATTTTTTCCTTACGGAATTAGACACGTTTACTGATTAATTGCGTACATACGAATCATACTTTTTCCTTACGGAAATAGACATGTTTACTGATTAATTGCGCCCCCCAAGTGCGGAACTACCGAAGCTTTCGGTAGCAACACCCTATCTTTGCAGACAACACCCTCTGAAACTAGCCTAACTAGATTCAGATATCTTATGCAAAAAATGAATCAAATTCAAATCAATTTAAGATAGCGTATGCCTAGCACAAATCCAAGTAAATAAATTAAAAGACAATTAGGATACTTAGCGGCAAATGAAGTTTCCAAAATCCTAAGCCGGAGGTACTGAAAACAGGTGTTTTCAGTACCGGCGACAGAAAATTTATGAATAGAAAATGGGAATGGTTCCTGATACCCGCCTCCCAGCGGCGGGAATGGGTAACTAACCACCTGGGCCGACCACTGCGTGTGTCGGAAGTTTTTTTAAATTCTGTCGGACTTCAGAAAATACAGCTATATATATACCTGCCAGGTAAGTATGCATAAAAAATGTTTTTCATGTTCGTTCTTGTAAGCCGCCGTCTGCCGGTCTTCCGAAGATATACTTAAAAAGAGTGCAAATTTAGCGATCGATGTGTCGATTTTTTAAATGTTTATGCTTTTATGTTTAAAATGTGTATGAAAATATATTACGTAAAGGTATTTTCATTTTTGTACATAAATAAGATACAAATTACGGCAGCCTTTGTAACTATGTCTATATATATACTATATATATATCTATATATATATATATATTATATATATATATATATATATACCGTAGAGTGGGGGAAGTGCGCACCTTTTTTGTCTTTTTTTTACCTCTGGTAAGAGTTCTAGGAAGAAACTGAAGAAAGTGAGACATGTTTTTATTGTTTATTAATAGGGCAACCTTTCGCACAAATTGAAATTTTTATGAAAATATTTATGGGTGGTAGTGCAAAAATGCAAAAAATATATGGGTGCGCATTTACCCCAGGGTTTGGGGGAAGTGCGCACTATGTTTTTTTGTTTTTCAAATTTTAAGCACACTTAAGCTTACTTTAACAATCCTATGCATACCTTAGATGCAATATCACACAATAAGGACTTTAACCAAAAAATATGATGTATTTATAGTGCGTTTACTTTCCTAAGATCGCTGTGGTGTGGCCTGTACAGAAATCTTACATTGGCAATTTTCTCGTTATGGTAATCATATTAGCTTCATGGAGTCTATTGAAATAGTTTTTATTTCTTAAAATGTGATTCTTTGTTTGCATCAAATATTTTGAATATATCTTATTTTGTATATTCTTCGTGAAAACCTCAGTTTCACTAATGAAAATGAAGATATGGCATATTTTTTCCCCGGCGATGCCACATCTGAGTTCAGGGGAGTGAGGGGACCTATGGTTTTTAAGAGGATTTAAAAGGTCATGGTCAATATCATTAAAGGATACTTGCACTCGATCACCCACTGTGAACAGTATGGACAGCCCAGCCCAAATGACTCCCGTAAACGTCTTCACCCACCACTGAGGCCAAGGAAATAGTCTATAATTTCCTGAAATACTTCATTTTATAAAAACATCTTGACGGTCCTGTAACTGATGTTTCGAAGGCTATCCAGAGAACATCTGAAGCAACAAACGTGTTAGAAATGACTGTTCATAGACTTAAGAAGCAAGAGAGGCGGGAAATATAGTGGAATCTCCAGTGTTTCAAAAAAGAAAAGAGAAAGTGAATCCTGTGACTGACTTGGATGATTTTGATAAAAATGTTATGCAGAGAAGGAATGCGTGGTTGTCTTTTTCCAAGGACATAATAGATCGATTGACTTAAGAATTTATGTTTCAAGTCCAAACACCGGAGCCAACAGGCCACTCAGCCCATATACAATTATAGAAAGAGAAAGAAGGAATAGCTAAGTAGAATCGGGAATGGAAAAAAAAAAAGTTAACAGGGAAGAAGCAAACCCTTTCCCTCGACTCCCAAGGTCTAAAGTGAATCCTCCTAAGAAGATTACCTAGCCCCACCCTAGCGATCTCAGAAAAGTAAATGCACTATAGTAGGTAATGCATGACTGATGATGATGAATACCATACTAGGTAATGTATTTCTCAACGCACGACCATGCCAGGCATTTCTGAAGCCTTGAAGTAAACTTTGTTTTTAATAAAGGAGGGATTAGACAAACACTGAACAATAGCAGTAAGTTGGAATGCTAAGGGTTAGTTACCTAACAATAAATTTTGCTAGCATGCTCTATTTATGCTCATTAATTAAGTATATACTAAGGTAGATTAGGCTATAATTATAAGTTGCTAGGTCTAAGTATTAATGAGTAGTGAGTCATGGATGAAGGGTGGGGTAATTGCGCAACTTTTCATGGGGTAAACGCGCACCTGCTGGTTTCATCACTAATCACCTAAAAATTGCTATCTAAATTGATTGGTTTATGCCTTATAGCCTACATATTCAATATTATGAGCATAACAAAACAGAAAAAATCAAAGTCAATGCAATTTAAATCTCATGTTTTTACAGATGGTGCAACACTACTTAGACCTAGCAACTTATAATTATAGCCTAATCTACCTTAGTATATACATAATTAATGAGCATAAATAGAGCATGCTAGCAAAATTTATTGTTAGGTAACTAACCCTTAGCATTCCAACTTACCGTTTCGTCCAAAATTTCTTTCAATGCTCCCTTCTCCTTGTACTAAGCCGTGGTGGTCTATTTTCTTAATTTTTTTTGAATGAGATAGTTGGGTAACACTTGGTAAAGTTGAATCAGGAACTCTGTCTCATATTCAAACTGTGATAAAAGAAAAAAGAAAAAAATGTAAACCTGTTTTTTGGAACGATTAAAAAAATAACTTACTTCAGTGCGCACTCCCCCACTCTACGGTGTATATATATGTATATATATATATATATATATATATATATATATATATATATATATATATATATATATATATATATATATAGTATATATATATATATATATATATATATATATATATATATATTTATATATATCACATATATATATATTATATATATACACATATATATATATTATATATATACACATACATATATACAATATATAAATATATATACATACATACATACATACATACATACATACATACATATATATATATATATATATATATATATATATATATATATATATATATTATATATATATATATATATATATATATATATATATAATATACATATATATATATATACATATACATATATATATATATATATATATATATATATATAATATATATATATATATATATATATATATTAAAAAAGATGATTGTCAAATTAAACAAATCAATTTAAATTTAAAACAAATTGTTACAAAATTAGACTATTCTTTTTGCTTTTTGCACATGTAAAACAATTTAAAAACTTATCTTTTATTGAGGTACATTATTTGAAATTGATTTATCTTAATTTGAAGAACATCTTTTTTAATTTTAAGTTCACCTTTATTAATTTGAAATTGATCTTTATTAATTGTTTAATTATCCGTTTTTAATTTGAAATATGGCAATTTGTCGAAAAATGATATGTCATGTTACAATAAAGTTTTATACATACTTACCTGACAGATATATACTTAGCTATAGACTCCGTCGTCTCCGACAGAATTTCAAATTTCGCGGCACACGCTACAGGTAGGTCAGGTGATCTACCGCCCTGCCCTGGGTGGCAGGACTAGGAACCATCCCGTTTTCTAATCAGAATTCTTCTCTTCCACCTGTCTCCTGCGGGGAGGCTGGGTGGGCTATTAATCGTATATATCGTCAGGTAAGTATGTATAAACTTTATTGTAACATGACAATATCATTTTTATACATTCAACTTCCCTGCCAGATATATACTTAGCTGATTAGCACCCATTGGTGGTGGGTAAGAGACAGCTAACTACTGAAATAGACAGGTAAACAACATATGTTGTAGGTATTTATAAACCTTGGTTCCTACCTTATTAGGCTGAAGACTCGCGGCTACTGCCTTGTAGTCTGCTTAGCCTCAAGAGCCTCAGCGAGATAATGATCTATGGCTAAGAGTTCTTGTGGGTCTGCCAATGGGGTCTTATCCACTTACTCGGCAGAGCCTAAAGGGCCTTTGTCATTGGGTGCTATTCCACTTACATGACAATACACCTTGTTCAAGGAGCACAAAAACCGATCCCGATCACCTGATACCTAACATCCATGTTAGTTCTAAGATTGTAAGGAGTTATCCCCGAACTCCTCACAAAAAACAACAAAAAAACTCGAAACATAAATTACACTTTCATTACAAAATATACAAAAAAATTTTTGTACTCCCCTACTAGTCATACATACCCTTGATCGCCTACCAGCAATGACACTCTGCTCCCGTGCGACAGTAGTGAGCTTGCTGCTAGAAAACCAAGCACATATCTGACAAGAGGGTTTATGTACGATAAAAAACACAAAATTAAGGATCAGTCTTTGCTCCAAGACCCAGTACTGTATCTGCTGATACAAAAGGACCTAGCGAGAAGCACTTCTCATAGGTCACTCTCACGTCCTTCAGATAATGAGATGCAAACAACTGAATTGCACCTCCAATATGTAGTCTCGATGATATTCTTCAGAGACATATTCTTTTGGAACGCCAAAGACGTTGCTACTGCTCTTACTTCATGCGTCTTGACTTTTAGCTTTTAAGGACCGAAGGATTCCTCCGAGCAGTTCTTGTGAGCGTCCGTAATAACGCTCTCACAAAGAAAGCCAAGGCGTTCTTGGACATGAGTCGTTGGGGTTCTTCACTGCACACCAAAGACCTTGTTGACAAGCCTCCCATCTGTCTCTTCCTCTCTAAATAGAATTTAAGAGCTCTCACTGGACAGAGAGATATCTCTATCTCTCTGCCTACCAGGTTAGATAGGCCTTTTACCTCAAAACTTCTGGGCCAAGGTTTTGATGGGTTTTCAATTCTTTGCCAGAAACAAAAAATTGGTCTGGAAAGAACAAAGATGGCAGCATATACTTTGAACCCCACCGTGGAATCCAGAGAGTGGGGTAATTCGCTCGTCCTCTTGGCCTTGTAGCGGAGAGCCACTAGGAACAAGCATTTCCTAGTAACGTCTCGGAAGGACGTCAGATGTAAAGGTTCGAATTTGTCCGATGAAAGGAATTTCAGGACCACGTCTAGATTCCAACTAGGTGTTCTAGGAGTTAGCTGCTTTCGACGTCTCAAAAGATCTAATTAGATCGTGTAGATCTTTGTCGTTAGCAATGTCTAGGCCTCGATTCCTGAAAACCGAAGACAGCATGCTTCGGTATCCTTTTATTGTCGAGACAGATAGGTGTGACTCCTTTCTCAGAAAGAGGAGGAAATCGGCAATATTCACTATAGAGGTACTGGAGGAGGACAGCTTCTGAACCTTACACCACCTCCTAAAGACTTCCCACTTCGACTGGTATACTCTCTCGTCGAAGCTCTGCGGGCTCTAGCGATAGAGCCCGCAGCCTCGCGAGAAAAGCCTCTCGCTCTGACAAGTCTTTCGATAGTCGAAAGGCAGTCAGAGCGAGGACCTGGGAGGTTGTGATGAAACCTCTCGAAGTGGGGTTGTCTGAGTAGATCGTGTCTGTTGGAAGCGACTGGGGAAGTCCACTATCCAATCCAGTACCTCCGTGAACCATTCCTGTGCTGGCCTAAAATGGGGCTATGAGTATCAACTTCGTGCTCTTCGAAGCTACAAACTTCCTGAGCACTTCCCCAGGATTTTGAACGGGGGAAAGGCGTAAGCGTCCACACCCGACCAATCCATGAGAAACGCGTCTATTGTGAAGGCTCTCGGATCCTCTACTAGAGAGCAAAAGTTCTCTATTCTTTTGGAGAGGAACGTCGCAAACGGTCTATGTGAGGTCTCCCCCACAAAGGGACCAAAGACTTCGACACACTTCTTCGTGAAGAGTCCATTCTGTGGGAAGGACCTGGTTTCTCCTGCTCAGTCTGTCCGCTCTCACATTTTTGATCCCTTGAACAAACCTTGTGAGGAGAGTTATGCCTCTTTCTTCCGTCCAGGTTAACAGTGTTTGTCAACTGATAGAGGGAGAACGAGTGCGTGCCTCCTTGCTTTCTTATGTAAGCCAGAGCCGTGGTGTTGTCTGAGTTGATCTGTATTACCCGTCTCTGACTAATCTTTTGCGAAGGACTTTAAGGCTAGGTGTATGGCCACAAGTTCCTTGCAATTGATGTGCCAGGACACCCTGTCCTTTGTCCAGGTGCCTGACACCTCCCTTGCTCCCAGCGTCGCTCCCCCCCATCCCGACTCCGAAGCGTCGGTAAACAACACTTGGTCTGGGTTCTGCAGAGCAAGCGATAAGCCTTCGTTCTTTGAAGCTGAGGGATCCACCACCTCAGATGATCTTTTACTTCTTGTGGAAGTTGGAAGATGTCCGAGAGTTGACCCGTCTTTCCAGTTCCACACCTCTTTGAGGAAAAACTGAAGAGGGCGAAGGTGAAGTCTCCCTAGCGAGAAGAACTTTTCCAATGAGGACAGGTCCCTAATAGGCTCAGGTAATCCCTCGCTGAGCTGTCCTTTCTCTCTAAAGAAGCTTGAGATTCTCGACAAACCTCGAGCGATTCTTCTTGCGAAGGATATACCCGAAAACCCCGAGAATCCATCTGAATCCCCAGATAGACCAAGTTCTGGCTGGGGATCAGTTGTGATTTGCTCCGAGGTTGACGGAGACAAACCCTAGCGAATCTATCATGTTTCTTGTTACTTCCAAGTCCTCCAAGCACTGACTCTTCGACTTGGCCCTGATCAGCCAGTCGTCAAGTAGAGGGAGATGTTTATCCCCTCTAGGTGAAGCCATCTTGCTACATTCGCCATCAGGTTGGTGAATACTTGTGGGGCTGTAGACAGACCGAAGCACAGAGCCCTTGAATTGAAAGATCTTGTCTCCTATCACAAAGCGAAGATATTTCGGTTTGACTGATGGTGAATGAAACGTGGAAATAGGCGTCTTGCAGGTCCAGAGAGACCATCCAATCTCCTGGGCGAAGCGCCGACATGACAGAGGCGGACGTTTCCATACGAAACTTCTTTTTCTGTACGAAGCGATTCAGAGCGCTTACGTCCAGAAACTGGCCTCCACCCCCCCGATGCCTTTGGTACTAGTAAAAGGCGATTGTAAAATCCCGGGGAGTGTGGATCTCGTACCAGTTCGATGGCCTCTTTTTCCCCACAGTTTGCTCCACCATCTGAAGGAGAGTCTTTCGCATTAACGGGTTTCCCCCCCCCCTCTGTACCTCGCTGACAGTTCCCGAGGCGTAGATGTTAGGGGCGGTTTGTCGTCGAAGGGGCGGGATTACATATCCCTTCTTCAGGACCGACACTGACCAAGGGTCGGCTCCCCTTTTTCGTTCCATTACTCCTGCAAAGTTAGGAGTCTGGCGCCCACTGGTGCTTGGAGGAGCAACAAGTCACTTAGATCTCTTGAATGGTCTAAATGAAGACCTTCCTCTCTTTTCAGAGCTCTTCTTTCTGGCAGGTGGACGAGCCGTTGCACCTCCACGAAAGGGCTGCTGAGTAGGACGAGGTTCCTTCTTAACCGTCGCCACTACCGGTCGTCCTTTCTTGGACGTTTTGAGTAAGTAGGTCTTGTGTCGCCTTCTCAGTTAGTGAGCGAGATATATCCTTGACTAACTGAGAAGGAAACAGATGATCTGATAGCGGGGCGAACAGTAAGGCAGTCCTCTGGCTCGGAGGAGAAACAAACCCCTTTCGATAAAAAGGGAACCATACACTGATCGCTTTTTCAGGAGGACCAGCACCGAAAAGTGAAGCCACTTCACCAGAAACCGTCCTGACTGCCTTGTCCATGCAGGGACAGCACGCTATGGAGAATTTCTGGGTTCTTCAGAAACTCCGGATCCTTAGATTTGTTGGCCAGAACTCCGAGCGACCAATCCAGAAAATTGAACACCATCTAAAGTGACAAAAAAAGCCCTTTAGAAAGTGGTTCAACTCTGAAGTGCTCCACGTCGCTCTGACCGATCCTAAGGAGTGACGTCTAGAGGCCTCCACTAAACTGGCAAAGTCGGCATCTGCAGAGGCGGAGTAAAGAAAGACCCATAGTCTCTCCGTCCCATACCAAATACCTCTCTTCCCGTGCAATCTGGAAGGAGGCATGCAGAATACCGTCTTTCCTAATCCTTCTTCTTGTCCATCCAAGAATCTAAAGAATGGAGTGCCTTCTTCATTGATATCGCAGGTGGCTTCATTTTCAAGGAAGGCGACGATTTAGTCGCCTAGCTGAGCTCGAAAAGAGCGAACGAGGAGAAGGAGGAGCTGCAGGACTAAGAGAATCTCCAAAACTCTTGTAGTAGTAAAGAGGCCAAGACTTGTAACTAGAAAGTCCCTCATTAGCAGGAGGATCGTCGTCAGACAACTCGTCTAACCTCGATCCGACGAAGGAGAACGTTCCCGTTTTGAGGAAGAGTCCTTCCAAGACCTCCTATGTTCTGAAGAGAGGAGCTCCCCATTTGGCAAGAAGTCATCAACTCCAGGACCGAGTCCCCGACTCTTGACTCCTGGCTCTTGACTCTGCCTCCTGACTCCTGCCTCCTGGCTCCTGACTCCTGCCTCCTGACTCCTGACTCCTGCCTCCTGACTCCGGACTCCTGCCTCCTGACTCCGGACTCCGGACTCCTGGCTCCTGCCTCTTGACTCCTGGCCTCCTGGCTCCTGGCTCCTGCCTCTTGACTCCTGCTCTTGCCTCTGGCTCTTGCCTCCTGGCTCTTGCCTCCTGGCTCTTGCCTCCTGGCTCTTGCCTCCTGGCTCTTGCCTCCTGGCTCTTGCCTCCTGGCTCTTGCCTCCTGGCTCTTGCCTCTTGCCTAGATGCCTCCACACTCTTGGCTCTTGGCTCCTGCCTCTGGTTGACTCCTCACTCCTGGCTCTTGGCTCCTGCCTCCGTGGTGACTCCCTCACTCCTGGCCGGTGCCAGACGTCTGATTGATTCATCCAGTTCGTACAGGAAACCTCACCTCGGGTAGGAGTATCGATCCTGGAGGTAGATACCTCCATACGTCTGGAGGATCTTTTAATAGGAAGGGAAGTGTCTTTGCCTTCTAGGAGGGCTCCTTTGGACAGGTAACTCCTACAAAATGACGAAAAAATCGCTCCTGCATCGCCATCATGAACCTCTTTGTAGCCTCCTCTTATCCTCTTCGGGAGAGGGTAAGGAGGAGGGGAGGAGTCCATAGCCTCCACCTCCTGCCTCCTTCTCACTCTGGTTGGAAGAATGGCTCTTCTCGCCTTCTTAACTCCCGATGGAGACTCCTCAGGGAAGTTTTCAGGGCTCGAGTCAATAGTCGGCGCCCTCCAACCTCCTCTTGAAGAGGCCGAGATCGATCGGAATCTCTCCAATCACGTCTCTCGGTGATGAAGATCCCGACGACGAGAAACACTCACGTAGGACGCTTTTACAATAGCTGTCCTTGGCAGTCTGGGGTGTCACAGAAACCGCCGAAGGGACACCTGATCGGTGGGGATTCTCCACAACCTCCTTTCGGCTTTCGACATTCCTTCTCCTCTGGGCATGTGAGCTTGGAAGAGTCTAGACCTAGGAGCGTTGCTGAGCCAACCAGATGCCCCCTCCACTACACTGGGGACACTTATATCACTGTCTAATGACAAATCACTAGCCTTACCTTGTATGGCAGCCATTTTGTTTTCCATTATTTTGAAGGCTGCTTTTAGATCTGCAAGTTCTTTCGCTGGATCTACAGGTTCTGCAATAGGAGAAGGGGCTGCAATGGAAGGAGAAGTAGCAATACTTACCCTTGGGGAAGATCCCAAGCTTGAATTAGTTCAGATCTAGAACTACTTAAACTTCTATGAGAAGCCTTCCTCGCTCTCTCTCTTTCTAACTTTTTCAAATAATTAGTTAGATTCTTCCATTCGTTCTCACTCAAATTCTCACATTCTTTACAAGTATTAGTAAAAGAACATTCATACTCCCTGCACCTCTTGCATACCGTGTGAGGGTCTACCGACCTTACAGCCTACATTCACACAACGTCTCACAACCATACCAGAGTCAGACATAGAAAGAAAAATCCAAAATCAAAGTCCACAAAACAGTCCACAAAAGCGTATGCCAATCCAACAATCAGATACGTCACCAAAAGTCGGTCAAGAAGACAATTGCGGCGAAAAAAGAAAACCAATCGAGAGGAACCAACAACAATGTTGATGGTCGGCGACAGAAAGAATTCTGATTAGAAAACGGGGATGGTTCCTAGTCCTGCCACCCAGGGCAGGGCGGTAGATCACCTGACCTACCTTGTAGCGTGTGCCGCGAAATTTGAAATTCTGTCGGAGACGACGGAGTCTATAGCTAAGTATATATCTTGGCAGGGATAAGTTGAATGTATAAAATTGCATTTTTCCTAAACTATACAAACCTGAGGGTCCTTGGACAACTAGGAAGGTAACTAGCAGCAGCTGGAATGGTCGTAAGCTTCGAACAAGGGAGTTAGGTAGTTAACTGCTTGTCCGACAGTGTGCGCGCCGCGCGACTGGGAGGTGAAGAATCACTTTTGCTTTAGGCCCAGGAAAAATACAGAGTGAGGGGTGGCATGAGGTGGGACTCAGAGTGAGGGGTGGCATGAGGTGGGACTATGTGTAAAGGACCTCAGGTTTGTATAGTTAGGAAAAATGCAATTTTCGACAAATTGCCATTTGTTCCGATACGTAATACGAACCATCGCTCCTTTACAATAGGAAGACTCACTTCTTGGTGGGAGGAATCTGAGTCTTAAGAACAGACTGGTGTTCGCCCAACCATGGATTCCCTCCCTGGTTGTAAGAGCAGAGGGAGGGATCCTAGCCTCTGCCCAATTGATCGGGGTATGTACCGCAGGATCAATGGTCAGACCTCTGGACCCAAGTAATAAGAGGGAGGCAAGCGTACCTCTTAAAACTAGCAAGCAAGAACTTGTTCCTATTGCAAAAGGCAATATAAAGTCATGGGTTTGTCTCTTGTTGGCTTCCACTTCCCCCCCCCCCCCCCCCCCTTGTTGGGGGAAGTGGTGGATATTCACTCCTATCCCTAATGAAAGGGATCGGATGGGGCTCGGTCGAGTAGCTTACCTGAATCTCCTCCTGCTCCAGCGGGGTGACGACCACGTCCCTCTGCCCACAGGTAGAGGGGAGAAAAAGATGGGGAAGAGAAGCCAGTCACACTCTCATTCACTCATCCATTCATGCAGTCACACCAGGATTCGATGCTGTTCTGTCCGCTCGGGTGCTGGGTAAGCTACACAACGCACTGAGCAGCCACCACGGGTCCCAAGGAAAAAGTGTCCGAGGACCTGTGGGCAATATCCCGAAGGTAGGAGGAGGTGAAGGTGGTCTGGTTAGACCAGACCCCTGCCTTCAGGACCTGCGCCACGGAGAAGTTCTTGCGGAGCGCAAGGGAAGGACCAATGCCTCTGACTTCGAGGGCTCTCGGACGAAGGGTACGGATGTCGTCGCTACCATCAGCTTCGTACGCCCTTCTGATTACCTCACGTAGCCAGAAAGAAAGTGTTCTTAGATACTTCTTTCTTGGTCACCCCGGTGCTAACGAAGAGGCGTCGACACTCAGGCCTCAGGTGCCGAGTTCTCTTCAGGGCAAGCAAGAAGAGGGTCTTGAGGGTCAGATCCCTGTTTGACGACTCTCGGAGTGGCTCGAAGGGTCTTTGAGTCAGGCTCCTAAGGACGAGAGTCACATCCCACCCAGGGGGCCTGAGTTCCCTGGGTGGGCAAGACCTCTCAAAGCTCCTCATAAGCAAGGAGATCTCAAACGAGTCCGAGATATCCACTCCCCTCAGTTTCAGGACCAGGCGACGGAGAGGAGCTTGTCTCGGCGAAGAAAAACGAGGAAATCCGCTACCTGCTGAAGAGTGGCTCTGAGAGGAGATAGACCCCGTCTACGACACCCACCACAGAAGACGGCCCACTTTCCTTGATACACAGCTGCAGAGGACTGTCTGACGTGCCAGCCATCTCTGTTGCTGCTCTGCGAGAAAAGCCTCTCGCTCGCAAGAGATGGTGGATAACAGCCAGCCGTGAAGATGTAGAGACTGGACTGTCCAGTGGTACCGTTTTACGTGTGGCTGGATGAGAAGGTTGTGCCAAGGGGGAATCTCTCTCCGTGCTTCTGCAAGCAGAGCCAGCAGGTCCAGATACCAAACGGCCTGGGGCCATTTGGGAGCCACCAGGATCATCCTGAGATTCAGGGTGACCAGCACTCGGCTGATCACCTTGCGAATCAGGCAGAACGGGGGAAAGGCGTAAGCGAAGAGGTTGTCCCACGGGTGTTGAAGAGCGTCCTCTGCAGCTGCCCATGGGTCCGGCACAGCTGAAAAGAAAACCTGGAGTTTCCTGTTGTGCCAGGTGGCGAACAGATCCACTACTGGACGCCCCCACAGGTTGAAGAGCCTTTCCGCCACGTCTGGGTGTAGGGACCATTTGGTCCCTATCACCCTGATCCCGATGGCTGAGCTTGTCTGCTACTACATTCCTCTTGCTGGAATGTAGCGGGCTGACAGTTCTACCAAGTGAGCCACGGCCCACTCGTGCACCTGCAGCGTCAACCTGGTTGCAACAAGGGGGAGGGAAAAGAACCAAACGTTTGTTGACGTATGCCACTACCGTGGTGTTGTCGCACATCAACACCACCGAGTGTCCCATCAAGCGGTCCTGGAACTCTTGGAGAGCGAAGAACGCTGCCTTGAGCTCCAGGACATTGATGTGAAGGTGCTTGTCGTGATGGTCCCACACTCCTGCAGTCAGCAACTCCTCCAGGTGTGCGCCCCATCCCTCGGTGGATGCGTCCGAGAACAGCAACATCTCGGGGGGGGGGGGGGAGAGTGCGGAGAGGCACTCCTCTTAAGAGGTTCCTGTCGTCCAGCCACCAGGCTAGGTCCTGCCTCACCTCCTCCGTGAGGGACATGGGGAAGTACGGTGGGTCCTCTGCCTGTGACCAACTCTCCTTTAGTCTCCACTGAAGAGGCTGCAGGTGAAGACGCCCGTGAGGGACTAACTTCTCGAGTGACGACAGGTGGCCGATCATGACTTGCCATTGCTAAGCTGACTGTTTCCTCCGCAGACACCGGAACCTGGGTTCGGCTGCCTCCCCATGAATCTGCTGATCTGCGAGTCTGCGGGGAAGACTTGCCCTGCTACCGTGTCGATCAGCATACCCAGGTACGTCATCCTCTGCTTGGGTTCGAGATCGGACTTCTCGAAGTTCACCACGATCCCCAGATTGTGGCAGAACTCGAGAAGTCGATCCCTGTCCTGTAGCAACTGCGAGCGGGAGCTCGCCAGGACTGACCAGTCGTCGAGATACCTCAGAAGACGTATCCCGGACGAGTGGGCCCAAGCAGACACCAGAGTGAACACTCGCGTGAACACCTGTGGGGCGGTTGAGAGACCGAAGCAAAGTGCCCTGAATTGGTACACTGTCCCGTCGAGGATGAAGCGGAGGTACTTCCTGGAGGATTGATGGACGGGTATCTGGAAATACGCGTCCTTCAAATCCACTGAAAGCATGAAATCGTTCTCCCTGATGGAGTTGAGCACGGAACGTGCCATCTCCATCATGAACCGAGTCTGGCGAACAAATCGGTTCAGGGGAGAGAGATCTATCACCGGGCGCCAGCCCCCCGTAGACTTTTCCACCAGGAAAAGACGACTGTAGAAGTCCGGTGACTGATCCGTGACGATCTCTACAGCTCGTTTGCTCAGCATGGTCTCGATCTCCTGTTGTAGTGCCACGTCCTTGGTTGATCCTGGAGCGTATGTCTGCAGATGGACCGGGTTGGAGGTGAGGGGTGGCCGAGATTCGAAGGGTAGTAGATATCCCTCCCGAAGAACAACTACTATCCAGGTCTTGGCACCATAGAGCTGCCAAGTTGCCCAATGGCTCGCCAGGCACCTCCCCACTTCCGGCAGCAGGTGAGGGGGAACGCCGTCCCTAGCATTTCCCCCCTTTCCTCGACTTCTTCCCTGCCCCCCCTCGTGAGAAGGAAGGCTGGGAGGAGGGCTGGTTACGGCCCGCCTTTGCAGAAGACGAAGAAGACAGAGTCTTTCCTCGGGGCTTCAATGAGGCAATCGTCTTAGCAGCCGAGGAAGCGCTAGCCAAGCTCTTGGGCTTGGCCGCAGTTTGAGGCTGCCCAGAAGCCATCTCTCCAGGGAAGAGAGAGGAGGAACTCCGTACTGGTCTGTTGCGTAGGCCCAACGCCGCCTCATGCCCAGGCGCCCTGGATACATGGGTAAGGACTGCGTCCCTACTGCGAAGTACCAAGTTGGCCCACAGGTTTGCCATCTGGTGGGCGAGGAAGGAGATGGCTCTTCCTCCAGACTGACAAAGTCTCCTGAAAGCCGAGTCTTTTTCGGGGGAGATTCCCCCGGAGTTGGCTGCGACCTTAGACACTGTGAGGGACCACAGGTCTAACCAGGAGATGGTCTGGAAAGCTGCCATAGCGGTAGATTCCAGGCTTAGTGCCTCTTGCTACGAGAACCAGAGGTTCTCCGACAGGAGCTTCTGCAGAGACACACCCAGAGTTAGCCTGGCTAACTCTGGGTTCACCTGTTTGGGCGGCATTGGATCCTCCGATGGCACATAGAAACGCCGCTGTCGCAGTAGAGGAGGTGGAAGTAGCTTGTTCGATCTGCCCGACCTGAGAGAGCCTTCCTGTCCGGAGACGAGAGACTCTACCTGGTTCAGAACAGAATCGGCAAGCTCAGAACGCGGCAGCCCACCGTCGGTTTGGGTTCCCTCTTCGGGCCCCAAAACGACTCGAGCCGGGACATGGGCTCGGATGGTGGGAGCGGCGATCCTTCCCCGAGGTCGTTGTGCTGACAAATCAGCGCAATAACCTGGGCAAAGTTCCTCTGGATCTCAGGAGTCACTGCATCTTGCGGAGTAGGACCGTCAAGTCCTTCGAACAAGAGCATATCCCAAGATCCTCCCCCTTCAGGAGGGGGAATGGCGACAGACCCCTCTCGGTCTCCTCCTGTCACTTGCGCGTACAACCTGGTCGATCCAAGGACCGTGCCTGGCACGTATGGCGTCGTGACGGGACTGTGCGGGGTGCGCCCCTGACGAACACTCCTCAGTGCCTCGCTCTTCCCGGTGTAACCCGAGGAAGTTGAAGGCACGGGAGAGGCAGACCTGACGCTCCCCCCTTGCTCACTGGCAGAACCAGCGGGCTTGGAGGGCTGTAGGCGATCACCAACCTGCGGTGGGGATCGAGCTGCAGGCCTAGTCGAGCCGTTTCCCTGGGGAGAACGGCAGGACCGAGAACAGCGGCCCCGATCTCGTGTGTCAGAGGAGCTACTGCTTATTGCCTTACCCGTCCGTTCCCTGTAGGAGCGGCGGTCAGGCGACCTGCAGAGACCACTGTCACGGTGAGACCGGTGCTTGTCGTTACGGAGCGTCGAACCGCTGGGCTAGCGGGAGAGGCAGACCTGACGCTCCCCCCTTGCTCACTGGCAGAACCAGCGGGCTTGGAGGGCTGCAGGCGATCACCAACCTGCGGTGGGGATCGAGCTGCAGGCCTAGTCGAGCCGTTTCCCTGGGGAGAACGGCTGGACCGAGAACAGCGGCCCCGATCTCGTGTGTCAGAGGAGCTACTGCTTATTGCCTTACCCGTCCGTTCCCTGTGGGAGCGGCGGTCAGGCGACCTGCAGAGACCACTGTCACGGTGAGACCGGTGCTTGTCGTTACGGAGCGTCGAACCGCTGGGCTGGCGCCGGCGATCGGGGGGACCTCTTCCCAGCCTCAGCCCGTGGCCGGTCAGAGACCGTCATGTCAACCCGGGTAGCCGGCTGGTCGCTACGAGAGCGAGAGCTGGCTTGGTGAGAGTCGCCTGAGCGGCTCTCACCAGCCTTCCGCTCCGTGCCGTGAACCTGGCGCCGAGCAAGCTCTGGCGTCTGGTTCTTGGCTGCACGGCCACCGGTAGGTGACCGTACACTCGGTACCTCTCGCGAACGAGAGGCCGAAACGGAACCTGGTGTAGCGGCAGAGCCCCTAACACCAGGCGAGGAAGTACCGGTGTTAGCCGGTACCCCTCTGGCCCCCGTAGTCTTCTTCCTTGCGGAAGAAGAGACGGGCCCCGCTCCCGAAGGAGCAGGAGGACCAGCAAAAGAACCTCCCGGTGGGATGGGCTCCCGAGGGAGACTTCTTAGGAAGGGAGGAGGCAGCCTTCTTCTTCCTCGGCTGTGAAGCCTTGGAAGTCGAAGGGGAAGAGGTGGCAGACGGTGACGACGACAACACCTTCCTCCTCTTCATCTTCTTCTACGTCAGCTTCCTCAGGACAGACGTTAAGTCTGCCATCCAGGGCGGAGCCGGGGCTGCTGCTGCTGAAGCAACAGGGCCCGGACGCACCTGTCCGGACAGACCAACGTCTGGGGCAGCAACACCACGAGCAGGAACGATGTCAGCAGGCGTGGACATCTCAGGAACAGCAGGAACGGCAGGAACGGTCAGCACAGTATCAGTAGGTACGGCAGGGGGCACAGGCAACACAGGAGGCAGAGCAACAGCCAGCGACATCCTGGGTACCGGCAGCAGGTCCAGGGGCGAGCTCTTAGGGCAGCGAAAGTCTGGTCACGGCAGCACGGCAAACCCGAGCACGGCGGTGGCACGCCCCCCCCGGTACGGCGATTGGACCCTCCACAACGGCTGTAGGCGACACTGACACCACATGAGGAAGGGCGGTGTACCCTGGAGTCGACAAGGTGGTCGTTGTAGTGGTCACCGTCCCATGGGTGACCGCAGCAGACCCAGCCAAATGATAAAGCAGCCCCTGGACACTAGGCACGCCCTGCAAGCCCAAAGACGCCCACACCTGACCAAGGTCATCCCTCGTGGCAGAAGCACCTGCAAAGGCAACAGTTGGGTGATTGGGGGGGTTTCCCCTCACACGGGGGGGACGAGCCCCACCCCGAACAAACGGAAGACCCCGAATACAATTGAACGTCAGGGTACCGAGTGCCCTCCTCCACACTCGACAGATCGGGTGAGGAGAAGGTCCTGGATAACCCCCCCCCCGCGAAGGGGAAGGTGCCATACGCAGGAGCTGAGCAGGGGGCAGGAAAGAAGACGAAGTATTCGTCACCAAGGGAGTCGCAGGAGAGCTTTCCGAAGACTCCTTGGCAGGCCTTTGCTTCTTCCTACCCTCATACATGCCCCACTGCACCTCCGACCAATTAGCACAAATTACACAGGGCTCGGCGCGAGAGCACTCCCGCCCTTGGCACCGAGCACACAATACCTGCAGATCAATTTCAGGGAAACTGCGGAATTTCCCGCATTTACGCCCTTCAGTCCCGGGGCACAGTCGTCAGGTAATAGGAGGGCGCGGAGAATCCATGATCCTTATTCACAACACTTCAATAATAATAATTGAGAAAAAGAATAATTGAGGCCGCCATTCGAACAACCGTCTATCTGCAAATTTTCAGATTTTGAGTTATACATACTTTTGAATCCAGCAACTCTTCTTCTATATACTAGTGTTTAGAAATTGTAAAAAAAAATATGTTTTTCACGTTCATAATCTAGAGAGATTGAGAGTAAGTAGAATTATAAATGCGCAATATATGTGAGTTGTTATTCGAGTGAAAGAGCCTGGGATGAAAATGAATCAAACAACAGTATATCTGCAAAATTTGCAGATAAGCGGTTATTCGATGGAAAAGGAGCCCGGATAATGTTCTGTCGAACAAAACGTTATCTGCATGCGTCCACCAATTAGGTTCTTTGATTTGGTATGACGTCATATTTAAAGGACACTTAGTTTGGCTGTCAAGTTCTCGTGTTCCGTGGTTTACCTTATAATTTTCATTAAGCATTGTTTCTGACAAAAATAACAGTTATTGTGATCATCAACTATGGGTAGAAAGCATAAGGAATCGAATTAAATTGAAAACAACGCAGTAAAATGTAGTACTCAGTGTGAAAAGAATAATGTGAGTGCACACGTAATTACTCCTCGGTTTTTTTATAGTAAAAGCCAGTGAAAATACCTTCCAAACAATATACCTTACTGGATTTTAAAATCTATTAGCCTATCATTACTGTACCTAATATTGGATAGTCAGATGTGTTAAATGGGGAAAAAAAGTTACTCATGCTCTTTTTTTATGCATAATTATGTGTAATACAAAAAAAATGGTGCTAGTAAATATGATATTGTTAAGATACAATAAAGTTTGTTCATACTTACCTGGCAGATATATATATAGCTGTATTCTCTGAAGTCCGACAGAATTTCTAAAACTTACGACACACGTAGTGGGAGTTAGGGTGGTTAGTACCCATTCCCGCCGCTGGGAGGCGGGTATCAGGAACCATTCCCATTTTCTATCAGATTTCTATCTCCACTGTCTCCTGAGGGAGGTGGGAGGGTACTAAAAAATATATATACTGCCAGGTAAGTATGAACAAACTTTATTGTATCTTAACAATATCATTTTGTTCATGAAACTTACCTGTCAGATATATATATAGCTGAATCCCACCTTTGGCGGTGGGAGAGACAGAAAAAGGATTTTAGGAAACATATAAATGTATATGATTGACATCTTGGTTCCTTACCTGTTAGCATAGCTGACTTCGTGATTACTGTCACCCAAGCCTGCTTCTGCTTCACTAGAGTTACCAACAAGGTAGTGACCTGTGTAGTTGGTGCGCTCTAGATGATCTGTCAACGGGACCACAATGTGACTAGACCATGACCATACTTCTGAGGGCAAAGAGGCAAAAACCACCACCTAATTTAGCCTAACAACAAACTCCCATATACCAAAGGCTAAGGGAAGGGACGACTGTACTCGGCAGCCGACCCTACAACCATAAACATACAAATATTAAAAACTCACCTACCCTTTTACTATGGGAAAGGATGAGTGCTACCTCCTGCCCCCAAAATAGTGTCTGCGGCGACGTATGGTCCGAGAGAGTAACAGTTTTCATAGGTCGTTCTCACCTCCCGTAGGTAGTGCGAGGCGAACACTGAAGTTACTCCTCCAACAAAAAGTAGCACTTAAAATGTCTTTAAGAAGCCATGTTTTCTGAAAGGCTATTGAGGTCGAAATAGCCCTTACTTCGTGCGCATTAACTTTTAGTATATTAAAGTCGCTGTCTTTGCAAGAAGCGTGCGCCTCTTTAATGGTGTTTCTTAAAAAGAATGCCAGTGCATTCTTGGACATGGGCATGTTTGGTCTCTTGACCGAACACCATAAGTTCTCCGCAGAACCTCTGCAATCCTTCGTTCTTCGAATATACTCTCTAAGAGCCCTAACAGGACACAGGACTCTTTCTGGCTCTTGACCAATGATCTCTGCCATACCCTTGATCTCGAATGTTCTAGCCACGGATTGGAAGGGTTTTCGTTTTGGCCAGAAACGACATACCCAAAGAGCAGACTGGCATTCTGCCCTTGAACCGACCTGTGTTTACTGATAGCCTGTATTTCGCTAACTCCTCTTCGCCGTCGCCAGAGCAGTTAGGAATACAGTTTTCTTCGTCAAATCTCGTAGAGACGAAGAGGAAAGAGGTTCAAAGCGATTTGACATTAAATATTTGAGGACCACATCCAGGTTCCACGAAGGTAGCTTCGGTAGTGGTACCTTGGTCGTCTCGAAAGATCTCAATAGATCATGGAGATCCTTGTTGTTAGCGAGGTCAAGACCTCTATGGCGAAAAACTACAGATAGGACGCTTCTGTAGCCTTTAATAGTTGACACTGCCAACTTCAGATCTTGTTTCAGATAAAGCAAGAAGTCGGCGATCTGGCTCACAGAGGTAGTGGTAGAGGAAACTCCTTTTCTCTTACACCAACTTCTAAAGGCTGCCCACTTCGATTGGTAAACCGCGATTGATGATGGTCTCCTCGCGGTGGCGATAGCTTTAGCCACTGATTTCGAAAAACCTCTCGCTCTGGCCAACTTTTGGATAGTCTGAACGCAGTCAGACTCAGAGCGGAGAGGTTTTTGTGGTACCTCTCGAAGTGGGGCTGTTTGAGTAGATCTCTCCTTAACGGAGAGATCTCGGATAATCCACTAGGTAGAACATCACCTCTGTGGAACCAGATCGCTGCGGGCCAAAGGGGGCGATTAAAGTCAACCTCGTCCCCTCCGATGCTGCAAATTTTCTCATCACCTCCCCCAGGATCTTGAAGGGGGGAAAAGCGTAGAGATCCAGGAGCCCGTCCAATCCCATAGAAGGGCGGTCTACTGCTACCGATGCTCCCGGATCGAGGACAACCGGGGTTAGCAATACCAGAGGAAGTCTCGCCGTGTCCTTGGACCCGTTGGCAAAGATGTCCACTAAGGGGCATCCCCAAAGACCCCACAGTTCCTGGCATACTTCTTGATTGAGAGTCCACTCTGTCGGCAATAACTGTCCTTGTCGACTGAGGAGATCTGCCCGGACGTTCTCGACTCCGGCAATGAATCTTGTCAATATTGTGACTTCTCTCTCCTTTTGCCCAAAGTAGGATCTCTTTCGCTAGAGTAAACAGGGAGCGAGAGTGTGTTCCTCCTTGTTTCTTCAAGTATGCCAGGGCTGTGGTGTTGTCCGAGTTGACTTGAACTACACGACGGGAGACTTTGTTCTGGAAGAACTGGAGCGCTAATTGAACTGCTGCCAGCTCTTTGAAGTTGATATGCCAGGTTACCTGTTTTCCCCTCTCCAGGTACCTGACCACTTCCTCCCCCCTAGAGTGCTCCCCACCCCGTGGATGACGCGTCGGAGAACAACACTAGGTCGGGGTTCTGAAGCTTGAGGGATATGCCCTCTGACAGCTTCCACGGATCGAGCCACCATCTTAGATGGTTCTTCACCTCTTCCGAGATGTTTAACTTCATGTCGAAGTTGTCCTTTTCTGTCCAGCTGTCCGACAGAAAGAACTGAAGAGGTCGGAGGTGTAGCCTCCCAGGGAAACAAACTTCTCCAGCGAGGAAATGGTCCCCAGGCAGAATCATCCATTCCCTCACCGAGCATGAATCCTTCCCTAGAAAGGCCGACACTTTTTCTATGGCTGTTGCTGACGTTCCTGGGACGGAAAAGCCCGAAAAGCCACTGAATCCATCTGAATCCCCAGATACACGATGGACTGTGTTGGGGTCAGATGTGACTTTTCGAAGTTCACCAGAAGTCCCAGGGACGCAGCTAAAGACAGAGTCGTTTGCAAGTCCTTCAGGCACCGGGTCTGCGAGGAGGCTCGTATGAGCCAGTCGTCCAGATAGAGCGAGATTCTGATGTTGGAAAGATGGAGCCACCACCTCGCCACGTTCTTCATTAAGATGGTGAAGATAAAAGGGGCCGTACTCAGTCCGAAAACAAAGAGCCCTGAATTGAAAGACCTTCCCTTTCAATACGAACCGAAGGTACTTCATCGATTGGGGATGTATCGCGGACGTGAAAGTAGGCGTCCTGGAGGTCGAGTGATACCATCCAATCTCCGGGTCTTAAGGCCCCAGAAACTGACTGAGGTGTCTCCATCTTGAACCTCTGCTTCTATAAAAGATTGTTTTAGACGACTTACATCCAAGACGGGCCGGCCACCCTCCCGATTGTTTCGGTACAAGAAACAATCTGTTGTAAAATCCTGGCGTTGCCAGGTCTAAACCTGTTCCCTGCTCGTTTCTTTCTCGACATCTGCTCGAGCAGGTCGAAAAGTATCTTTCGCTTTGTTAGAGGATACGATGGGGACAAGTCCCTGGGAGTGGAAGTCAACGGGGGCGGCTTTATGAAAGGGATCTTGTAACCCTTCTCTATGACGTCGAGAGACCAGGTGTCTGCCTCTCTTACTCTCCAGGCTTCTGCAAACAACTGCAGCCTGGCTCCTACCGGTGACTGAAGGCACGATCTCTCACTTCTTGCCCCTAGACTTGGAAGGGGCTCTACCTCTAGGAAGGCTTCTTCCTCGAGGAGACGATCTAGCGGAAGTCCCTCCACGAAAGGGCTTCTGCTTTCTAAACGGTTGGGCTCCTGACGACGTTGAAGGGCCAGCCGGAAGTCTCGAAGACTGAGCCAACAGGTCTTGTGTGGCTTTCTCTTGCAGACTAACTGCCAGATCCTTCACCATAGCTTGGGGGAAGAGATGACTCGAGAAGGGAGCATACAAAAGTTCTGTCCTCTGTGCGGGAGAGACAGGACTTAGCGCAACCAAAGTTGCAATAAAGCGACCTTTTCTTAAGAACCCCTGCTGAAAAATGAGAGGCTAACTCCTCTGAGCCATCCCTGACGGCCTTGTCCATGCATGACAATACATGGACAGCTCCCCCAAGCTGATCGAGTCTGGCTTACGAGATTGGTTGTCTAAGGCTCCAAGACACCAGTCTAAGAAGTTGAATACCTCTAAGGACCTAAACAGTCCCTTCAAAAGATGGTCCAGTTCGGAAGTCGTCCAAGATACTTTAGCTGAGGCTAAAAGGGCCCTCCTTGAGGCATCAACCACGCTGGCGAAATCACCTTGAGCAGACGTAGGAACCTTCAATCCTAATTCCTCGCCTGTCTCATACCACATCCCTGCCTTACCGCTAAGTCTAGACGGAGGCAGGGCGAAAGTAGTCCTTCCTTTTGCTTTCCTAGACTCCATCCAGGCGTTAACCTTCCGGAAAGCTCTTCTAGTAGATAACGACGTCTTCATCTTCACGAAACCTGGAGACTTGCTTGTCTTCGACGACGAAAACTGAGAAGGAGGAGAAGGAGGAGCAGCAGGCTGGAAAGTATCGCCAAATGAATCACGAAGTAGTCGTGCCAAAACTTGATAATCTGACGACGCAGACGTAGCAGGTTGTTCTTCATCAACAACCCTCAGAAGACCGCTAAGTTCTCCTTCTTCCCTACCCGAGTGCAAATCCGAAGGAAGAGGCAGAAGTCCTTTAGCTCCAAGTCTCCTATCCGAACGATGAAGAGAAGACGAGGGTAACGGATCCTTAACAGTCACAGGATCAGGAATCACCTTTAGAGGCGAACGTGCCAAAGTCTCGGGAACAACATCCGAGTGACAGCAAACTTCCACATTCGCGTCCACAGAGCTCTTACTAGAACGTCTACGAGCGTCCATCTGAGCGTCCAACGTAGCGTTCTCTCGAGCGTCCAAATCAGCGTCTGACCGAGCGTCCAGCGAAGCGTCCAACGGAGCGTCCAACAAAGAGACTCTTCTAACGTCCCGCGAAGCGTCCTTACGAACGTCCCGCGAAGAAACTTGATCAACTGCCCGACTAGCGAATCGTTGAGCGTCAACACTGTCATGTCGAAGAGGGGCCGAACGCATAGAAGTCCGTCCGACATCTACAAAATCGTCGTCAGCAGAAGCAATGAAAAGTTTTCCAAAATCCTGAGGCGGAGGTGTGTAAAAAAAAAAGATGTTTTACGCACCACGACAGAAGAAATCTGATAGAAAATGGGAATGGTTCCTGATACCCGCCTCCCAGCGGCGGGAATGGGTACTAACCACCCTAACTCCCACTACGTGTGTCGTAAGTTTTAGAAATTCTGTCGGACTTCAGAGAATACAGCTATATATATATCTGACAGGTAAGTTTCATGAACAAACTTGCATCCTACCATGCTTTTAGGGCTATAGTATGCTTTAACACATTTTTTTTAGGTATGTAGATATGTGATTGCACCACGTAGGCCTACTATGAATGTTGACCAAAGACGTGTCATAAGGAGAGTCTCATAACTGAATAATTTTACTGACCACCATTCTTATACAATAAAGTTTTTTAATCTTTATATTTCTTCTTCCCATCATTATATAATTATACTAGTTTTTAATCATTTAAGTTTCTAAAATCTAGTCTAATATAATGTTGAAAAAAAATGACATCATACCATTCATAATTATCACTTACATATGCATTCCAATGTTGACAAACTTCGGTTTTTTGCAGTTATAGTGTTGTTTGAGGTACAGTTTGGATAGACAGATAATCTTTACACAATATTTGTAAAGAGCATGCTTTTAGCTTCATTTTGAAAAAAAGAATGATGTCATAGCATGAATAATAATGGAAATATGATAACGTAAAATTGCAAAACTTCAATCGCGTTTTTCTCCGATTTCTGTTTTGTGCAAATAGACGGTTGTTCGAGTGGTGGCCTCAATTGTACTTACAATCTTCAGTTTCACAGACGCAAATAGTATAGAGAAAACACAATTATACGAAAAGCAAACGACGATGAAGCAGGCAGAAAGCGATGAACACGTCCATACACCAGCAGGCCGAAAGCAAAAGTGGTTCTTTACCTCCCGGTCGCGCAGAGCGCGCACTGTCGGACAAGCAGTTAACCCTTAAATGCCGAAGCGGTAAAAATCAAAAGCTCTCCGGGCCGGTTTGGAGTGAGCACGGAAGCGGAAAAAATAATTTTTTCAAAAAATCACAGAACACTTAGTTTTGAAGATTAAGAGTTCATTTTTGGCTCCTTTTTTTGTAATTGCCTGAAGTTTAGTATGCAACCATCAGAAATGATAAAAATTATCATTATCATATATAAATAATGCAATATATGATAGCGCAAAAACGAAATTTCATATATAATTGTATTCAAATCGTGCTGTGCGCAAAACGGTTAAAGGTACCAAGTTACTTTTTTTTCGTTGTAATGTAAACTAAATTGCGATCTTTATGGTATATAACACATTGTAAAACGATAAAAGCAACACAGAGAAAATATCATCACAAAATGATGCATGAATTCGTAACGCGCGGACGTAAAAAAATATATTTTTTAAAATTCACCATAAATCTAAACATTGTTATAGAGAATTCGAATTTGTCTCAAGATGAAGTTAAATGATGGAATATTACGATACTGTAAGAGTTTTAGCTTACAATTGCAGTTTTCGACCATTTCGGACGAGTTAAAGTTGACCAAATGTTGAAATTTTTTTATAATTTTTTTTTTTATATGCAATTATTTCGGAAATTAGAAAAGCTACAACCTTCAAATATTCTTCCTTTTATTCTACATGAAATTGCGCACATTTTCATATATAAAACTCTATGAAATGCCTAATATGAAATGGAGCAAATTTTCCGAGAATGCGATGTACGCAATTCGGAGACTTATGGCGGAGAATCCGTGCGCGGAGGGAAGGAAAGTTTTTTTTCATAAATTCACCATAAATCTAAATATTGTGCTAGAGACTTCCAATTTGTTGCAAAATGAAGGTAAATAATTGAATATTACTAAAATATAAGAGTTTTAGCTTACAATTGCGTTTTTCGACCATTTCGGTAGAGTCAAAGTTGACCGAACATGGTTTTTTTTTTTCTATTTATCTGTGATTTATATGCAAATATTTCGAAAATGAGAAAAGCTACAACTTCAATTATTTTTCGTTGTATTCTACATGAAATTGCGCACATTTTCATATATAAAACTTTATGTAACGGCTAAATTAAAATGGTGCAAGCATTACCACAATCGCACGTATGATTTTTTCGGACGAGTTACTGCGCGGACGTAAGGAAAATGTTATTTTTTTCATAAATTCACCATAAATCGAAATATTGTGCTAGAGACTTACAATTTGTTACAAAATGAAGGGAAATGATTGAATATTACTAAAATATAAGAGTTTTTAGCTTACAATTGCGTTTTGACCATTTCGGTAGAGTCAAAGTTTGACCGAACATGGTTTTTTTTTCTATTTATCGTGATTTATATGCAAATATATTTCAAAAATGAGAAAAGCTACAACCTTCAATTATTTTTCGTTGTATTCTACATGAAATTGCGCACATTTTCATATATAAAACTTTATGTAACGGCTAATTTAAAATGGTGCAAACATTACCACAAACGCATGTACGATTTTTTTCGGAAGAGTTACCGCGCGGACGTAAGGAAAAAGTTTTTTCATAAATTCTTACCATAATCGAAATATTGTGCTAGAGACTTCCAATTTTGTTGCAAAATTAAGGTAAATAGTTAAATATTACTACAATATAGCGTTTTAGCTTACAATTGCATTTTTCGACCATTTCGGTAGAGTCAAAGTTGACCGAAGGTTGAAATTTTGGCACTTCTCGTTATTTATATGGAAATATTTCAAAACTGATAAAAGCTACAATCATGAGTATTTTTTTGTTGTATTCTAAATGAAATTGCGCACACTTTCATATATACTTCATGTAACGGATAATTTAAAACGGTGCAAAAATTATGTCAAAGTAACGAAATAATTTTTGAGATGTGTCACTGATACTTTTTAGTACGATAAGAAAGAAATTCGCGCTTGCGCGCCTGCGTAACGATTGTAAACAAAATAACGCCTTGATCCGTGAACTCCCAGCATCCCCCAAGGCGCGTGATACAAAAGTTTTCGGCTGGTAGGCCTATAAGTATTTTACCGCGAATTTTTAAAAAAACTTTTTTGACTCGACGTATGGTACGTCCATTCGGCATACGGGGGGACATTTTGACTCGACGTTTAATATGACAATTTGTCGAAAATTGCATTTTTCCTAACTATACAAACCTGAGGTCCTTTAACAATAGGAAGGTAACTAGCGGCAGCTGGGACGGTCGTAAGCTTCGAACAAGGGGAGAACGGTAGTTAACTGCTTGTCCAATCGTGCGCGCGCCCGCGCGCCCGAGAGGTGAAGAATCACTTTTGCTTTAGGCCCATGCAAAAAGTTGCAGAGTGAGGGGTGGCATGAGGTGGGACTATATGTAAAGGACCTCAGGTTTGTATAGTTAGGAAAAATGCAATTTTCGACAAATTGTCATTTGTTCCGATACGTAATACAAACCCTCGGTCCTTTAACAATAGGAAGACTCACTTCTTGGTGGGAGGAATATGACAATTTGTCTAAAAATGATATTGTTATGTTACAATAAAGTTTCATACATACTTACCTGGCAGATATATACAATTAAAGGCCCACCCAGCCTCCCCGCAGGAGACAGGTGGAAGAGAGAAAATATGATAGAAAACGGGGATGGTTCCTAGTCCTGCCGCCCAGGGCAGGCCGGTAGATCACCTGACCTACCTGTAGCGAGTGGCGCGAAATTTGAATTTCTGTCGGGGACGACGGAGTCTTAGCTATGTATATATCTGCCAGGTAAGTATGTATGAAACTTTATTGTAACATAACAATATCATTTTCATACAATCAACTTACCTGTCAGATATATACATAGCTGATTGGCACCCTTCGGTGGAGGGTAAGAGACAGCTTCTATATGGAATAGACAGGTAAACAACATATGTTGTAGGTATAAATAAAACCTTGGTTCCTACCTGATAGGTGGTAGACTTCGTGGGTGTTTGCCCAGTAGTCTGCATCACCTCAAGAAACTTTAAGCGAGCGAGGTATATGATCTATGGCCAAGAGTTCTTGTGGGTCTGCCGATGGGGTCTTACCCACTTACTCGGCAGAGCCTAAAAGGACTTTGTCAATGGGTGCTGATCCACTTATATGACAATACACCTTATGAAGGAGCACACAACCAATCCCGACCACCTGATCCTAACCATAAGTTAGAACTACAGATTGTTAAGAGTTATCCCCGAACTCGTCACAACAATCGTAACTCAAAATCACTACGCACACATACATAATTTTCAAAAAATTATACTCAACTAATTGGATATGACAAGAATTCTCTTACTGAACAACATAGACGGCCGCCCGTGCTAGCCTAAGTCCTCTATTGTTAGAAGAGACTCGACCATATCCAAAAAGAAGAAAAGTATAAACGTTTAAGGATTGGTGTCGGCTCCCGTACCCAGAATCGTATCCGCCGATACGAAAGGACCTAGAGAAAAACACTTCTCATATGTCCCACGCACGTCTTTCAAGTAATGAGATGCAAATACTGAGTTGCATCTCCAAAATGTCGTATCTATTATGTTTTTAACGACATATTCTTATGAAACGAGAGAGACGTCGCTATAGCTCTAACTTCATGAGCTTTTATTCTCAACAGTTGTAACTGTTCGTCAGGACAGGCCTTATGAGTGTCTGTAATGACGTTTCTTACAACGAATGCCAGCGCATTCTTGGACATCAGTCTTGTGGGTTCTTTTACCGCGCCCCAAAGACCTTGTCTAGAGCCTCTCATTTGATGCTTTCTCTGAAGGTAGAACTTCAGAGCTCTCACAGGGCAGAGAGACCTCTCTGTTTCTCTGCCTACGAGTTCGACATGCCTTAGACTTCGAATAACTTAGGCCAGGGATTCGTAGGATTCTCGTTTTCCGCTAAAAACAGGGTCTTAACGAGCACATCGCTGAGTCTCCCTTGAATGCTACTTCATCCTGCAGAGCATGCAATTCACAATAATTCTCTTTGCCGTACTAAAGATAATAGGAATAGGCATTTTCGGGTAATGTCTCTAAACGATGCCCGATGAGGAGGTTCGAATCTTTCCGATGACCGATACTTTAGAACTACGTCTAGGTTCCAGTTTGGAGGTACTGGTTCCTTAGACTTTGAAGTCTCACAAGACCTTATGAGATCGTGGAGATCTTCATCTGCCCGATCTAATCCTCTGTTCCTGAATACAGCCGGGAGCATACTTCTATATTCCTCTATTGTGGATACGGCTAGATGAGATTTTCTCTCAGGAATAGCAGGAAATCCGCAAATTTCCGCTATAGAGGTAGTGGAGGAGGACAACTTCTTGGATCTACACCTCCTCCTAAATACCTTCCACTTCGACTGGTATACTTTCGTAGTGGAGGTTCTGCGTTCTCTCGCGATCGCGCTTGCTACTTCGCGAGAAAAGCCTCTCGCTCTGACAAGTCTTTCGATAGTCGAAAGGCAGTCAGAGCGAGAGCGGAGAGGTTTGATGTTTGTATGAGAAGATCCGTCCAATTCCGGGTAGGGATCTTGGAAAGTATACGATCACTCTACCCCCTCCGTGAACCATTCCTGGGCCGGCCAAAAGGGGGCTATTAACGTCATCCTCGTCTCCTTTGACGCCACAAACTTTTTCATTACTAACCCCAGGATTTTGAATGGGGGAAAAGCATAAACGTCTCTCGATACCCATTTAGCCGGAAGGGCATCTACCATAAGTGCTCTGGGATCTTCCACGACCGAGCAAAACACTGGGAGCCTTATTTGAAATGAATGTTGCTAAGAACTCCACATGAGGAGTTCCCCACATAGACCAGAGATCGAGACTCACTTCCTCGTGTAGAGTCCCTTCTGTATGAAGGACCTGGTTCCTCCTGCTGAGCCTGTCCGCTCTCACATTCCTTTCTCCCTGTACGAACCTTGTCATCAGGGAGATGTTACTGTGATACGTCCAAAGTAATAGGTCTCTCGTGGGCTCGTAAAGGAACGAGGAGTGCGTCCCTCCCTGTTTGCGAATGTAGGCAAGAGGGGTGGTGTTGGGCGTCAACTCGTCCCCGTACTCCTCAAGAAGAAGGGTAGTCAACACCTTCTAGTTAGACAGACCTTCTCTTCCACTATATTTGTCCTCCGAGTTTTCCTCTAACTCGGGATCTAAAAGCGTCCGCTCTCCTTTCCGAACCTTCTTCTTCTTGCGGAACCAAACTCCTAACAGGAGAGGGGTTAAGAGAATGATAATCCTTCCTCTTTCCCGCTCTCATAGTCTTGGAAGGCGTCATAAGCTTCGGCTTCTCTAGAATTTTAGAAGACTCTTCATGCTTACATGACGCTTCCCGTTTGCCAAGCGTCATGGATGACGTCTTTTGGTGACATCTCGATGACGCTTCTCGCTTGGAAGACGCTCCGCTCTCCAAAGGCGTCCTCCTTGGCGTCAAAATATTGGACGGAGCGTCATGCTATGCTCCGTTTCCAATGACGCTTCGCGTCTAAAAGACGTCTTACCTCTCTCTGGCGTTTCTTACGAAAACTCGTCTAAGCACCTGTTCTCGCTCTCGCACTAAACGCTTCTGTAAGCCGTTTAGCCGTTTCCCGTCTGTATGACGCTTGTCGTTTGAACAGGTAAGAGAGGACGAGACTTCTTAATGGAAGCGTCACGTCCTTCCGACGTTGCGTTCGAGATGACAGTTTCTCTTGAACTGCTATAATGATTTTTCTTGACGCTTCTCCCACGTCCAGTGCATGACGTCTTTCGTCATCACTCGGTGGGGAAAAAGGAAAGGGTACTTCTGCGTACACTTCAGGTGACGCTGACGCCCCCTTTTTCGCTTTCTTGCTAGAAGACGGAGAGTCATCTGAGAAAACGCTCCGGACTAAAATCCCTGTCAGGCGTCCTATGACGCTTCAGCGGTTTCGACAAGTTCAATTCCCTCCACCCTCGTTTAGGTGAGGGAGAGGGAGAGGACGAGAAACACTCGCGAAGGACGCTTTTCTATAGTGCCCTTGAGCCGTCTGCAACGAAGCAGAGCTAGCTGAAGGGACGTCTGACTGTTGGGGATTCCCCACAACCTCCTTAAGGCTTTCGACTTTCCTTCTCCTCTGGGCTTGTGAGCTTGGAAGAGGTCTAGGCCTGGGAGCGTCGCAGGAGCCTGGCACCTACTGGTGCTTGGAGGAGAAATGTTTCATTTTCCCTTTTTCCCTTTTTAAAGGGACGAAAGGCGGAGCTACCTCTCTTCTCTGGAGCCTTCCTTCTTGCGGGAGGTCTGGAGATCGGACCACCTCGAAAGGGCTGCATAGAAGTGCTAGGTTCTTTCTTGTCAGAAACAAAAAGAGGTTTCTTCTTTCTAGCTGACTGCGTCAGAAGATCTTGAGTCGCCTTCTCAGTTAAAGAGTGAGCCACGTCCTTCACTAACTGAGAAGGGAACAAATAGTCAGACAGAGGTGCATCCAGTAGAGCTGCCCTCTGCGGATGTGAGACTGCCTTTGTTAAGAAGGCGCCATACACCGTCCTTTTCTTCAAAAGACCTGCTCCAAATAATGAAGAGACTTCCAAAGATCCATCCTGTACTGCTTTGTCGATGCACGACAAAATGCATAACAGGGCTTCAGGTTCGATTCCCTGCGAATCGTGAGCTTTCTTGGACATCACCCCAAGGGACCAATCTAAGAAGTTGAAGACTTCCAATACATGGAAAAGTCCCTTGAGGAGATGATCCAGTTCCGAAATACTCCAAGTAATGCGGGCAGAATTAAGACTAGGACGCCTTGAAGCGTCAACTAACGTCGAAAAGTCTGCCTCTGTAGTAGAAGGGAGAGCGATACCCATATCCTCCCCGTCTTGTACCATATGCCTCTTTTCCCAGCTAACCTTGCTGGAGGCAAGCAAAATACGTCCTGGTAAGTCTTTCTTCGACTTCATCCAGGCGTCTAGGCGTGTAAAGCCCGCTTCATCGAGATGGTGGGCTTCATCTTCAGAAAAGACGAAGTCTTCTTCGCCTTCGCACTCGAAAAGAGCTGAGCGCGGAGAAGGAGGAGCAGCCGGAGTCAAACTCGTCTCCGTATTCCTCCAGAAGCAGGGTAGTCAACACCTTATAGTTGGGCAAGCCCTCTCTTCCAAGATCGTCATCATCCGAGTTTCGTTCGAACTCGTGATAATCCTGAGTTTCTGTTCTCCTTTCAGAACTTTCCTCTTCTGGGGGAGACAAACTCCTGATCGGAGAGGGGCTAAGGGAATGAAAGTCTTTCCTTTTTCCCGTTCTGATCGACTTGGAAGGCGTCACAACCTGCGGCTCTCTCGCGCTTTAGAAGACGTCATGTATGACGCTTCCCGCTCTCCGAGCGTCATGTATGACGTCTCTTGTTGACGTTTAGATGACGCTTCGCGTTTGGAAGACGCTTCGCTTTCTAAGGGCTCCTACTCGCGTCACAATCTTGGACGGAGCGTCACGTCTAAGCTCCTCTTGATTTGACGCTTCACTTCTAAAAGACGACTTCCGAGCAGGTGCGAGAGGACGAGACTTCTTAATAGGAAGCGTCACGTCCTTCCGACGGGGCGCTAAAAACTCCCACAAGAGATGACAGTTGTTCCTGCACCGCCATAATGATCTTCCTTGACGCTTCTCCTACGTCTAGTGCCTGACGCCTTTCGTCATCACTCGGGGAAGAAGCATGATGGGGTACTTCCTCGTAAGCGTCAGGTGACGTTGACGCCACCTTCGCCTTCTTAATAGCCGACGGGGCGTCATCCGAGAAGCGCTCCGGGCTAGAATCAATGTCTTGCTTCATATGACGCTTCAGCGGTCTCGATAAGTTCGACTCCTTCCACCCCTCGTTTAGGTGAGGGAGAGGGAGAGGACGAGAAACACTCGCGAAGGACGCTTTTTCTATAGCGCCCTTGAGCTGGCTGCCATGAAGCAAGCTAGCTGAAGGGACGTCTGACCGTTGGGGATTCCCTCCGACCTCCTTAAGGCTTTCGACTTTCCTTCTCTCTGGGCATGTGAGCTTGGAAGAGGTCTAGGCCTGGGAGCGCCGCAGGGACGATCAAACGCCCCCTCCACAACACTGATAGGGCTCACTTCACTAAAATTTTTCACTATCACTAGCCTTACCTTTCGAGTCCGCCATCTTGGACTTCATGTCTCGAATCGTCGCTTTCAGATTGGCGATTTCCGATGCCGAATCCGAAAAGACACTCTGAGAATGAGATTATAGGAGAATCTACAGTAGTAGGGTTAGAATTATCATTGAAAGGCTCAATAGGCCTTGAATTCACACCTTTCAGCCTTCTAACTCTATCCCTCTCTAACTTCTTCAAATAAGAAGTCAAAGTCTTCCATTCTTCTGCATTCAAACTCTCGCATTCCTTACAAGTGTTAATAGCAGAACACTGCACCCCCCTACATTTACGGCATACAGTGTGAGGATCAACCGAAGCTTTCGGTATCCTCGCTCTGCAGCCTACATTCACACACATTCTCACACTCACATTAGAATCAGACATACTGAGAAAAATCCAAAAGAGTTATTCCAAAAACAGCCACAGTAGCGAATGCCAAAACACGATCCAAATACGTCACCAAAAGTCGAAAAAACGCTGATCAAAGTGTTGAAAAATGAATCCAAGTCAGGAGGTAATAACAACAATGTTGATACCACCGGCGACAGAGAAAATATGATAGAAAACGGGGATTGGTTCCTAGTCCTGACCACCCAGGGCAGGCCGGTAGATCACCTGACCACCCCCTACCTGTAGCGAGTGGCGCAAATTTTGAATTTCTGTCGGGGACGACGGAGTCTTAGCTATGTATATATCTGACAGGTAAGTTGATTGTATGAAATTGCAGTTTTTCCTAATATACAAACCTGAGGTCCTTTTACAATAGGAAGGTACTAGCGGCAGCTGGATAGGTCGTAAGCTTTCGAACAAGGGGTTCGGTAGTTAACTGCTTGTCCGACAGGCGCGCGCGCGCGACTGGGAGGTAAACAAATCACTTTTTGCTTTTGGCCAAGCAAAAACTGCAGAGTGAGGGGTGGCATGAGGTGGGGCTATGTGTAAAAGGACCTCAGGTTTGTATAGTTAGGAAAAATGCAATTTTAGACAAATTGTCATTTGTTCCGACACGGCATACAAACCTTCGGTCCTTTTACAATAGGAAGACTCACTCTTGGTGGGTGGAATCTGAGTCTTTTGTGAACAGACTGGTGTTCGCCCAACCTTGGCAGCCTCCCTGGTCGTAAGAGCAGGGAGGGATCCAAGCCTCTGTCCGATTGATCGGGGGTGTGCACCGCAGGATCAATGGTCAGACCTCTGGACCGAGTACTAAGAGAGAGGCAAGCGTATCTCTTCGTACCAGCAATGTAAGAAACTTGTTCCTGTACAGGAGCAAAGTTAAAGTCATGGTTTTGACTCTTGTAGGCATCCACTTCCCCCCCCGCCCCCGTAGAAGGAAGTGGTGGATATTCTGCTCCCATCCCTCGTGAAAGGGATAGGATGGGGCTCTGTCATATAGCTCACGGCATCTCGTCCTTATCCAGCAGGGGTGATGACCATATCCCTCTACCACAGGTAGAGGGAAGAAAAAGATAGAAAGAGAAGCCAGTCACTTTCTCATCACTATCTATTCATACAGTCACACCAGGACTCGATGCTGTTCAGCCTGCGAGGGTCTGGGTTAACTACACAACGTGTTGAGCAACCACCACGGTTCCCAAGGAAAAAGATCCAAGGAACTGTGGGCAATATCCTGAAGGTAGAAGGAGGTGCATGCGGTCCGGTTGGACCAGGCGCCTGTGACCAACTCTCCTTTGGTCTCCCTGAAGAGACCGCAGGTGAAGACGCCCGTTAGGGACTGGCTTCCCGAGTGACGACAGGTGTCCGATCACGACTTGCCATTGCTGAGCTACCTGTTCCTGCCGAGACAGGAACTGGTTGGCTGCCTCCCTGAATCTGCTACCGTGTCGATCAGCATACCCAGGTACTTCATCCTCTGCTTGTGCTCGAGATCGGACTTTTCGAAGTCAGAACGATCCCCAGATCGCGACAGAACTCGAGCAGTCGATCCCTGTCCTGTAGCAACTGCGAGCGGTAGCTCGCCAGGACTAACCAATCGTCGAGATACCCCATCAGACATATCCCGTGCGACTGGCCCCAAGCAGACACCAGAGTGAACACTTGCGTGAACACCTGTGGGGCGGTTGAGAGACCGAAGCAACGTGGCCCTCTGAGCTGGACACCGTCCCGCGAGGATGAAGCGGAGGTACTTTCCGAAGGACTGATGAATGGGTATTTGTAGATACGCATCCTTCAAGTCCACTGAAAGCATGAAATCGTTCTCCCTGATAGAGTCGAGCACTGAGCGTGCCGTCTCCATCGTGAACCGGTCTGGCGAACCAACCGGTTCGGGGGAGAGATCTATCACTGGGCGCCAGCCTGTCGTAGACTTTTCCACCAGGAAGAGTCGGCTGTAAAGAGCCCGGTGACTGATCCGTAACCGATTTCTACAGTTTTCTCTTGCTCAGCATGGTCTTGATCTCCTGTCTTAATGCTACGTCCTTCGATGCCCCTGGAACGTACGCCTGCTGTTGGACCGGGTCCCAATGGCTGGCCAGGCACACCCCCCACTTCCGGCAGCAGGTGAGGGGGAATGCCGTCCTTCCACTGTGAACGTCGTCTGGTTGGGGCTGATCGAGACCTAAACCTGACAGGAGGAGAGCCGATACCGCTCCGACTCATTCCAGTCCTCGTCGAGGTCGAAACCTCAGGAGGACCGAAGGGATATATAAATACGATGTCCGAAGACACGTAGAAACCGCTCTGTCGCAGTAGAGGAGGTGGAAGGAGCTTGTTCGACCGTCCAGAACCGAGAGAGCCTTCTTGTCCGGAAACGAGAGACTACCTGGCTCAACCCAGTCGGCAAGCTCCCGATCGCGGCAGACCCACCGTCGATTTGGATTCCCTCTCGGGCCCCAAAACGACTCGAGCCGAGACGTGGCTCTGCTGGTGGGAGCGGCGATCCTTCCCCGAGGTCATTGTGCTGACGAATCAGCGCCGTAACCTCGGCAAAGTTCCTCTGGATCTCGGAAGTCACAGCATCTTGCAGAGTGGGACCGTTAAGCCTTCGAACAAGAGCATATTCCGAGAATCTTCCTCCTAAGAAGGGGGAAACAGCGACAGCCCTCTCGGTCTTCCCCATCCACTTGCGCATACGTCCTGGCCGGTCCAAGAACCGTGCCTGGCACGTAGGGCGTCGTGGTGGATCATGAGGGGCGCAGCCCCTCACGATCACTCCTCAGTACCTCGCTCCCTCCCGGTGTAACCCGAGGAGGTTGAAGGTACGGGAGAGGCAGACCTGACGCTCCCTCGTCGCTCGCTGGCAGAACCAGCAGGCTTGGAGGGCTGCAGGGCGATCGTCAAAAACCGCGGTGACGATCGAAGCTGCAGGCCTGGTCGAACCGTCTCGCTGTGGAGAACGGCTGGATGAGCACAGCGGCCCCGATCTCGAGTGTCAGAAGAGCTGGTGCTGGTTGCCGTATCCGATCGCTCTCTGTGAGAGCGACGGTCAGGCGACCTGCAGGCTCCACTGTCGCAGTGAGACCACCGGTGCTTGTCCTCACGGCACGTCACGTCGCTGGTTCCAGCCGTGGCTGGCACCGGCGAACGGGAGGACCTCTTCCCAGCCTCAGCCCGTGGTCGGTCGTGGACCGTCACGTCCCCGGGTAGCCAGCTGTTCACCGCGAGAGTGAGAGCTGGTCTGGTGAGAGTCGCATGAGCGGCTGTCACCAGTCTTCCGCCCCGTGCCGTGAACCTGACGCTGAGCGGACTCAGAGGTCTGGTTCCTGGCTGCACGGTCGCTGGTAGGCGACCGTACACTCGGTACCTCCCGCGAACGAGAGGCCGAGACGGACCCTGATTGCAGTGGCAGAACCACTGACACCAGGCGAGGAAGTACCGGTCGTTAGCCGGTACCCCTCTGGTCCCGTAGTCTTCTTCCTTGCGGAAGAAGAGACGGGCCCCGCTCCCGAAGGAGCAGGAGGACCAGCGGAAGGAACCCTCCCGTCCACCGAGGTGAGACGGGTCCCGAGAAGCTCCCGAGGAAGTTTCTTCTTAGGAGGGAGGAGGCGACCTTCTTCTTCCTCGGCTGTAAAGCCTTAGAAGTCGAAGGGGAAGAGGCGGCGACCGACGACGATGAAGAAGATGAAGACGACGACCACGACACCTTCCCTCTCTTCTTCGTCAGCTTCCTCAGGACAGACGTAAGATCTGCTATCCAGGGCGGAGCCGGGGCTGCTGTAGCCGAAGCCACAGGGCCCGGACGCACCTGTACAGACAGACCAAAGTCTGGGGTAGTACCACCACGAACAGGGACGACATCAGCAGGTATGGGCATCTCAGGAACAGCAGGCACGGCCAGCACATCATCGGTAGGGACAGCCAGCGCAGCAACGGCAGGAACAGCCAGCGCAGCAACGGCAGGGACAGCCAGCGCAGCAACTGCATGGACAGTCAGCCCAGAATCGGCAGTACGGCAGGCAGCACCGGAAACACAGGAAGTGGAGCAGCAGCCAGCAACATCCTGGTACCGGCGGCAGGTCCAGGGGCGAGTTCTAGGGCAGCGGAAGTGTGGTCGCTGCAGCGCGGCAACCACGAGCGGCGGCGGCACGCCCCCCTCTCGGTACGGCGAACGGCACTTCACAGCGGCTGTAGGCAAGACTGTTACCACGTGAGGCGAGTACACAGGTGAGGAGGGACGTCGTCACCTGGTTGCGTGCGGTCACCACCTGCATGGGTGACTGCAGTAGGCCCAGACATAGAACCGCAAGCCCCTGGGACACCAGCACCCTGCTCTGCAATTTGGAAGGCAAGGACGCCATACCTCACCAAGGTCCACGCTCGTGGCAGTAGCACCTGCGGAAAATAACAGTAGTAGCGTATTAATGGGGGGGAAATCCCCTCGTGCGGGGGTTTGACCCTCACCCCGAACGAGTGGAAGACCCCTAATACAATTGTATATCGGGCACCGAGCGCCCTCACCCGCGCTCGAGGATCGGGCGAGGAGAAGAACGCCGATAACCTCCCCCCCCCCAAGGGGAAGAGCCATCTGTGGGAACTGAGCGGGGGGGGTCTCGTTCCCCACCCCCGCACAGTACCCATGTACCCAACAACAAAATAAGAGCCCTAGAGCAATCGTGCCATCGGCACGAATAAAACAAGGGCATAAGGATCAATTCCCTGACTGAGCGGAACTTGAACCAAATAATATTGATGCAATCAATAATAAGGAACAAAATGAAAATGCATCTTGCAAAACGATTCACTTCACATGAATAAGGGCTCGGATCGAGCGCATTTGCGCCCTCGGTACCGAGCGCAAGGGTGAAAGGTTTCATTCCTTACCTTTATGGATCAAGGTTTCTGGAAACCTTGATCATAATGAATTGATGCAATCAACAAATATATGAAAAATGAAAAGACTACTGCGCTTGCGATTTCACTTCATACAAAATAAAAAGGGGAAGGATCAATTCCCGTGAATAGCGGAACAACATTGATCCCAGTCAACAATGCAATCTCAATAAAAAAATGAAAATGAAAAAGAACTGCACTTGCGATTTCACTTCATTCAAAATAAAAAGGGGGAAGGATCAATCTCCGGGTAAGCTCGGAAACTGATCCAAAATGAGTATTGCTACAATAAAAAATAATATATGAAAATGAAAAAGAATACTGTACTTGCGATTCCACTTTCATACTGAATAAGTTTCCGTGCCGAGCGCATTCGTTCGGCAAACGGGCATACAGGTCAAAAAAATATAAATGAAAAGAGCACTTACTACGATTTTCATCTACACATTTCCAACCAATATACGCTCGGAGCGAGCGCTCCCGCCCTCGGCACCGAGCATACACAATACGAGGATCATTCTGGGAAAATGAATTCCCGCAATTACGCCCTTCAGTCCCGGCACTCGGGTAATCGGAGGGCGTTGTGAACCAAGATCCTTTAATTCACAATTGAATTCAATGAAATGATTGTTTACTTTAACAATTCAGTTTCACTAGATACATAGAAAAAGAAAAAACACAAATCATGCGAAAGCAAACGACGATGAAGGCGGGCATGAGAGCGATGATACACGTCCACACGCCAGCAGGCCGAAAGCAAAAGTGATTTGTTTACCTCCCAGTCGCGCGCGCGCGCCTGTCGGACAAGCAGTTAACTACCGAACCCCTTGTTCGAAAGCTTACGACCTATCCAGCTGCCGCTAGTACCTTCCTATTGTAAAAGGACCGAAGGTTTGTATGCCGTGTCGGAACAACTGAGTCTTTTTGGTGAACAGACTGGTGTTCGTCCAACCCTGGAGTGCCTCCCTGGTCGTAAGAGCAAGGGAGGGATCCAAACCTCTGTCCGATTGATCGGGGTGTGCACCGCAGGATCAATGGTCAGACCTCTGGGCCAAGTACTAAGAGAGAGGCAAGCGTATCTCTTCGTACCAGCAAGCAAGAACTTGTTCCTGTTTGCAAGAGACAATCATAAAATGATGGTTTGTCTCAATTTGGCATCCACTTCCTCCCCCTTGTTGGAGGAAGTGGTGGATATTTACTCCTATCCCTACTGAAAGGGATAGGATGGTGCTCTATTGAGTAGCTCACCTGCATCTCGTCCTTACCCAGCAGGGTGACGACCGTGTCCCTCTACCCAAAGGTAGAGGGAAGAAAAGATGGGAAGAGGAGCCAGTCACACTCTCATTCCTCATCCATTCTTACGGTCACACCAGGACTCGATGCTGTTCAGCCTGCGAGGGTCTGGGTTAACTACACGTGTTGAGCAACCACCACGGTTCCCAAGGAAAAAGATCCAAGGAACTGTGGGCAATATCCTGAAGGTAGAAGGAGGTGCATGCGGTCCGGTTGGACCAGGCGCCTGCCTTCATTACCTGCGCCACGGAGAAGTTCTTGCGGAACGCGAGAGAATGATGAAGAGGCGTCCACACTCATCCTGGGTGTCGAGTTTCTTCAGACAGCTCCGTCGCACCTTCACAGGACAAAGCAGCATAGCCTTCGTATCGGAGGCGGTGACGTCCATTAGGGAGGGTATTGTGAAGGACTCGAACCAATCGTCAGTTACCGAAGGGTCTGAGTCTTCGCTACGAAGATCGGTACGAAATCGAGCGTCACAAATCCCCATCCCTTTGTGCTTGACTTCTCAAGAGAAGTCATGCAGTTACCTAAGACGAAAAGAAGGGAATAGTCGTATGACCTATCCTCTTCTCGACTTTGGTTATGTACAGTACTCATACTGACAAGCTATTAAGACGAAGTAATGATTGCTCTGGAACAACCGAACTAAGTCCACAGCATAGTTCGTAACTGACTCGGGCGCTCTGACAGCTGCCGACTGACTGGTTCGGAATCAGTAGAGGCAAGTTGTCCAAGCATCCGGGTAAGTCACGTGACCTTCGCCCTTTAAAGAGTTATGCTGAGAGACCAAACAAATAAAATATTTGTTAGTCACCGATGCCGGACGGCGCGGCGATGATTCTCTTAATGCATAAGCTCAAAAGGCGAAAGTCAATTGCCTTCAAAAGACCGCAGGTCCCTGATGGCAAGAAAATCTCATAGACGTTGAATCTCAGCTTAAATGGAGAAACAACACTATGTGACGTTGAAGACGAAGGTAGGCAATGAATGCAACCTACGTCTTCCAGCTGAATCGAGAGAAAAGGAATCTCAAGATTCTAAACCTGTGCTTACAAATGACTGAAAAACGCTAACCGCCATTTCATTGCTGTCCGTTGTGCAATGAAAGCGGGGCGTTCTTCAGTAATGAAACACGGGGGAGAGCCGCTTGAAGAACTGCTTCTCATGGGCTGAACGTTTGGAAGTAGAGCTGGCAGGTGTGGGAGTAGGCGATGTCTTTCAATACATCTGCTAATCCGGGGTGAACAATGAACAATTGTACACCTCCGAATACAAGATATTTTGAGGACAAACTCAGATTCCGCAAAAAAATCATTCGCATTATCGGGATACGATGCAGCAAGAGACTATTACAGAATTCTAGTTACCGTGCGGTAAACAGAAAGATGAGAGTCGAATAGATATCTCTGTTTAAAATTCTCGCAATACCGAAGACGATGAATACTAGCGTTTCTCAGCAGTAGATGGTCATTCATGTATGCGAGAATCCCCGTTAATCAGGGGGGGAGACTTTAAGTCCGTGATTGTTGGGCAGAGATACGGTTGTTATTCAATCAAAGCAGGTGAGAAAGACATAAACAACCGTCTATCTTCAAAGCGGCAGCTGATACTGAAATGCCTCGGGCAATTCAATACGCAGTAGCTGTCGCTGACTCGTCATCCTGAGTTGCCAAGTAATCCTTTCCACGAAGGAATGCGTTCGGCTAGAACCACCGAGCATAAAAAGATATGCTCGAGCAATTATATTTAAGCGAAACGAATTTCGGTAAATATAAAAGCTTAAATGGTGTTGTTGTGACAACACCATAAGTATATAAAATTGAAAACTGGAAACTCCTGGGAGGTTGCAGGCAACCCGGGTGGCAGTTCAATTAGAATACTTTTCGTCTAAGTCGCAATCCGTAGAATAACCAGGATATGCGCCTACCCCTCGGACCATTCAACTGCTTAGCAGAATCATGTCGCGAGGTTAATATACGTAGTATATTTGTAGGATTCTGAACAACGATCTCCATCCTAAATTCTTTCCTTCAAGAAAACAAAATAAGGATTGGAGATCGACCACCTTCGTTCTCTATTAAAGAGAGTGAAGGAGAAGTCTTCCTCGAAGGAAAGCTTCAATGGTGAACAGAATACTAAAGACGATAGTTCCAGCCAAACTGGATATTCCCGTCCGTTCTTCTCTATTCCAGGGTTGGTCGCCTACTGTGAGATAGTCTTCTTTCAGCAGCAGTCTTCTTCCTAATGCTAGAAATTCCAGGAATTCGAGCATAGGCGAGGTTCCCGATTATCGTGTAACATATCGGGGATTCTCGTCTCGCTCACTTTGGACCGTGGTCTCGCCTAAGTGTTTGGAGATCGTAAGAAACTCTAACACTCTGAATACGCTAGAAATTCCGTAGAATTCTAAGCAGTCTGCGAAACCCCCCCCCCACCCCCACCGAATTCGTCAAACGATATCGGCTGGTGGTCCTCTCGATTCCCGTAGAAATCGAGAATGGGGCAGGATCCCTCCTCAACGGACCGGGGCTTACGTCAGGTAGGAAGGGACCCGAAGGTCCCCCCCTGGTAGCGCAGTCCCCAACGTGGGATCCTACAGAGAAATCTCTGTAGGATCCTTCCCCTTTCCCTCGTAGCCGTAAGGAGAGAGGGAATGGGGGAGGAATTGGATACTCGCTCGCCTTCCCAGTGGAACTAGCAGTTGGAGAAGAGTAGGAGCAGCCATCGCCTTGCGGCGATGGCCTCTCAGAGTCTGGGGAAAACGTATCGTCAGGAGGGAAAACGTTTTCCCCACCGAGGAGGGTTACGAACTCTCACTGTAGGTAAGGGTCTGCCGCCACTGTGAACGTCGTCTGGGTGGGGCTGATCGACACCTGACAGGAGAGAGCCGATACCGTCCTCCGACTCATTCCAGTCCTCGTCGAGGTCGAAACCTCTCAGGAGGACCGAAGGAGTATTTAAATACGGTGTCCGAAGACACGTAGAAACGCCGCTGTCGCAGTAGAGGAGGTGGAAGTAGCTTGATCGACCGGCCAGAACTGAGAGAGCCTTCTTGTCCGGAGACGAGAGACTCTGGTTCAAGACAGAATCGGCAAGCTCCGATCGCGGCATACCCACCGTCGGTTTGGGTTCCCTCTCGGGCCCCAAAAACGACTCGAGCAGAGACATGGGCTCTGCTGGTGGGAGCGGCGATCCTTCCCCCCCCGGTCGTTGTGCTGACGAATCAGTGCAATAACCTGGGTAAAGTTACTCTGAATCTCGGAAGTTACAGCGTCTTGAGGAGTAGGACCGTCCAGTCCCTCCAACAAGAGCAGCTCCCAGGACCCTCCTCCTTCAGAAGAAGGACCAGCAACAGATCCCTGACGGTTGCCTCCAATCACTTGCGCGTACGTCCTGGTTGGTCTAAGACCAACCTGGCACGTGCGGCGTCGTGACGGGATCGTGAGCGGCGCATCTCTCACGATCACTCCTATATACCTCGCTCTCCTGGCGTATGCCGAGGAAGTTGAAGGTATCGGAGAGACAGAACTGACGCTACCCCCCTCTCCCCCTGACGGTCGCCTCCAATCACTTGCGGCGTACGTCCTGGTTGGTCCTAAGACCATACGTGGCACGTGCGGCGTCGTGACGGGATCGTGAGCGGCGCACCTCTCACGATCACTCCTAGCTACCTCGCTCTTCCCGGTGTAGCCCGAGGAAGTTGAAGGTAGTGGAGAGACAGACCTGACGCTTCCCCCCCCCGCTCGCTGGCAGGACCAGAGTACGTGGGGGCTGCAACCGAATCACCAACCCGCGGTGGGGATCGATCTGCAGGCCTGGCCGTGCCGCTCACCTGTGGCGAGCGGCTCGACTGAGCACGTCGACCCCGGTCCCGTGCGTCAGACGAGCTGCTGCTGGTCACCGTATCCGCCCGGTCCCTGTGGGAGCGGCGGTCAGGTGACCTGCAGAGCTCGCTTTCGCCGTGAGAGTCCTCGCGGCACGTCAAACCGCTGGTACCAGCCGAGGCTGGTACCGTCGGTCGAGGGGACCTGGGGGACCTCTTCCCAGCCTCAACCCGTGGCCGGTCAGAGCACCGTCCACGTCCATCCCGAGGTTACCGGGCTGGTCGCTGCCGAGAGCGGCCGCTGGGCCCTGGCGGGAGAGTCACCTGAGCGGCTCTCGACAGTCTTTCTGCTCCGTGCCTCGGTCATGACGCTGAGCGAACTCAGGCGTCTTAACTTTGGCTGCACGGTCACCCGAAGGAGATCGTACACTCGGAACTTCTCGCGGACGAGAAACCGAGCCGGTACCTGGCTTAGCAGCAGAGCTGCCAAGACCAGGCGAGGGTGTACCCGCGGTAGCCAGCACACCCTTGGTCCCCGTCTTCTTCTTCTTCTCAGAAGGGGAGACGGGCCCCCGTTCCCGAAGGAACAGGAGGACCAGCAGAAGAACCCCCAACCCCCCCGTCACACCGGAATGTGACGAGCCCTTCGAAGTTCCAGAAGGAGTCTTCTTATGGGGGAATAACAAAACCCGGTTACCAGCTGGTCGCTGCGAGAGCGGCCGCTGGCCTGGCGAGAGTCACCTGAGCGGTTCTCGCCAGCCTTCTGCTCCGTGCCGTGGTCTTGGCGCCGAGCGAACTCTGGCGCCGAAACTTTGGCTGCAAGCGGTCTCCCGAGGGAGAGCGTACCAACTCGGATCTCCCGCGAACGAGAGACCGAGCCGGAACCTGGCGTAGCGGCATCGCCGCTAGCACCAGGCGAGGAAGTACCAGAGCTAACCGATACTCCTCTGGTCCCCGTCTATCTCTTCTTACTTAAGGGGAGACGGGCCCCGCTCCCGAAGGAGCAGGAGGACCAGCCAGAAGGACCCCCCGTCCCACCTCGGTGGGACGGGCCCTTAGAAGTTCCCGAAGGAGACTTCTTAGGGCGGGGGGGGAGGCAGCCTTCTCTTCTTCGGCTTATGGGCCTTAGAAGTCGAAGGGGAAGAGGCAGCAAACAGACGAAGACGAAGATGACACCTTCCTCTTCTTCGTCAGCTCACGCAGGACAGTCGTCAGGTCCTCCATCCAGGCCGGAGTCGGGCCTATTGCCGAAGCAACACGGCCCGACTGCACCTGTCCGGAAGGACCTGGGACTGGGGGGTTAAGACACACCCATGGGCAGGACCAGCATGGACAGGCGCAGGAACCAGGAGCGACAGGAACAGCAACCAGCTCAGGAGCGGCAGGAACAGCGGCAGCGGTAAACACAGAAGGGACAGCCAAGCCAGTAGCGGGAACCACATCAGCGACAGGTACGGCAGGCCCAGCCATCGCCTCGTAGAATCATCGGCAGCCAGCGTGGTACTGGCGGCCGGTCCAGGGGCGAGCTGCTGGAACAGCGGAAGTCTGGGGCAGGCAACACGAAGAAAACACAGGCGGCGGCGGCATACCCCTCCTCGGTACGGCGGCGACCGGCCCTAGAAGCAGCAGACGGCGTCACCGACACAGCATGGGGAGTGTAGACCAGCGGGGGGAAGCAGCATAATCGGCCGTGAAGGTTGTAGTGGAGACCACTCCAAGGTCACCGCCCCAGACCTCGCTAGACTCTGCAGCAGATCGTGGATGCTAGGCACGCCCTGCAGCCGCAGTGGTCCATACCTGTCCAAGGTCGTCTCCCACGGCTGTAGCACCTGCGGTAGCACAGACAGATTAGTAAGAGGGGTTCCCTCACGCACGGGGGGGGAGGGGGCACTGCCCCACCCCGAACGGAAGGAAGAAAGGCCCCCAAAAAACAAAATACGAGGAAGCTGAGCGGGGGGGCAGGAAAGAAGACGAAGAATCGGATACCAAGGGAGTCGCGGGAGAGCTTTCCGACGACTTCCTGGCAGACCTTCGCTTCCCCTACCCCCGCACAGCAGTGAAAAGTAATATGAAAATGAAACAGAATACTGCACTTGCGATTCACTTCATAGAACTTAAAGAGGGAAAATCAATTCCCGGTAAGAGCGGAAACTTGATCCATAATAATATGATGCTATCATAAATATATATGAAAATGAACAATACTGCACTTGCTATTTTCACTTTCACAGCAATAAATCGTAAGGATTAATTCCCGCACTTTCATTGCATTCTATTCATACAAAATAAGAGGCTCTTGCCGAGCGCAATCAAGTTCTCGGCAACGAACGCACAGGGCAAAAATATAATGAAAAAGAGTACTTACATCTTTCAATTACACACTTTCACCCAAAATACATGACTCGGCGCGAGTGCGCCCGCCCTCGGCACCGAGACATAATTCAAGGGTTCAATACATGAAAAGAGCGGAAATCGCCGTCTCTACGGCGATAGCTCCATGTTGATTCATAATTAAGTAATGAAAATGAAAACAGTGTACTTACAGTTTCATTTTCAAGTCAAACCAAACCATTAGTAGAAAACACAATATAAACAAAGCATACGACGATGAAGCGGGCAGAGAGCGATGACGAACACGTCCTTCACACCCGCGGCCGAAAGCAAAAGTGATTCTTCACCTCTCGGGCGCGCGCACGATTGGACAAGCAGTTAACTACCGTTCTCCCCTTGTTCGAAGCTTACGACCGTCCCAGCTGCCGCTAGTTACCTTCCTATTGTTAAAGGACCGAGGGTTTGTATTACGTATCGGAACAAACGTCCATTCGGCGTTTAAGGGTTAACTACCGAACCCCTTGTTCGAAAGCTTACGACCTATCCAGCTGCCGCTAGTAACCTTCCAATTGTAAAAGGACCAAGAGGTTTGTATCTCGTGTCAGAACAAAAGTAGTTACCTAGAGTTACAGAGAATAGTGTATAGAATTCTTTGATACTAGTCATTAAGTTAGGAACCGCTTATTAGTCCAAAAAAACATCATTTTAAAACGTACAAACTCGCGAAAAAAACTAAGTCGAGGGAGCTCCGTCTCTCACCGACTCAACTACAGACTGACGTCTGTATCTGCGTGCACATGCAAGGACTAAAAAAAATAACTAAAACAAATGATGAATGCAATACGTACAGGGTAAAGCCTTTTTACTTCCCTATTTCTCTATGATCTATTCTTACACAACAAATATGGAAAATTTTCTCGCACAGCTATTTTTGTTTTTTGTCACCATGGCAGTAGCTTTTACAAGTGTTTCTGTGGAAAACTTACCTGAAAACTTACGACCTTTTCACTGTGTCATAACGTATGGTGATTTTTTTTTTATAGTTTGTAAGTAGTTCGACCTTGACCCCACCACGGTGACACTCAAAAAACGTGTGACATCTCCATACAAACGGAACAGCCAGGGCCCCTGTAAGCCCTGTGGCGAGCGCACACAGCGCAAAAATTCCTGCTTGCTACACTGAAACTGAAATCAGGAATGTGCAAAAAATGACACCTAAATTTTTTTATTGGTTTTTGTCTGCCCCACCCAAAAACCCTGAGTTCCCACCTGTGGGCCCCCAAGATTGTTGGTGGTTGTAAGAGTTTTCTTCATGTCTTTAATGATACTGAAGCATAGGTAAAGCGTTATTTTAGAATTTTAAGCTGTTTAACATAGAATCTGGTGTGCCCTTTTCCTATAGAATTACCGCCTAATGCTTGTCGGCCAACCAATACAGTATTTCTATATATAAGCATTCTGCATCGGTCGTCCCCGCGAATACAAATGCCACCAGGAATTGGGGCGTCAAATGTTTTTCGCCAGGTTTAGTACAAGCCCCTGGGAGTTAATTACAGTCGTCCGATTAAATATTACTTAAAATTCTTGTTCAGGAGGTAAAACTGCATAGAAAAACCACAACTGCCATAGTCTAGGCTGCTGTGGAATAGTAATAGCCTATAGATCTACTGCCAAAGCATATCACATTCCAAAAACGGTGGAATACCTAGTAGGTATAGCCTAGCTAGTAGCTAGCCATCTCAATGCAGCCACATCATTCACTTTCTGAAACCTAGCGACCAATTTTACCTTACCTTTTTTTTCTTAACTGAGCAATTACATTTCCTTCGCCCTTAAAGGGCTTAAGCATACCTACCTAAAGGCTAGTACGTAGTACTAGGCTTTCAGTTGAGATTTTAAGTACCTAGGCTACTAGGTACCTACCTAGTTGTAATCTTCTTAACCAAAACTGCCTAGACAACTTGTACAAGTATAGGTAGTTCAAAATAACATGAAAAATGTAGAGTAGCCTACTAGCTAATCCATAAACTCACCTGAGATACTGGACATCAGTTGTCTTCTTTCTCTGCATCTTTTTTGACAGCTTTCCACCACCTGGCTCGTCCAACACATCGTCCTATGATTACTGTTTGTCTTTCAGATCTTTAATTACATCCATTCACCTTGCTTTGGTCTTCCTCTCTCACCAGGCGTCTCCAGACAACATTACTCTCCTCCCTGTAGACCTAGGGTATGTCATCCCTTCTCATCATTTGAACATAAAGTAGCTAGCCTAGGTACCTACTACCTAGCCTAAGCTGCAGTCTTCTTTCATAGCTAGACTTTAGTAGTTCCTCTTGTTCTTTCATTCTTGTTCCTGTCCATTTTTTTTATTCTACCAGAGCACTTTCATCTCCACAGTATCTAATTAGACTTAGTGCAGGCCACAAATTAATAAAAAAAAAAAAAAAAATGCAAACTCGCATGGACTCCCTTGGCGACCACGCAATTCACCGTCACCCACCCGGCCCTAACAAGTAACAACCTTCTATCGTTTCCTTTACAAATGCCCACCCAATCCCTAAGATCACAGTATTGCTCCGACGACAAGTAATAAAATTTTTAAAAAATATGATGAATAAAAAAGTCTCAATAATGGTTCTGGTAGGTAGATACTCAACTGTTCATGTTATATTTTCACAATCCTAGCATGGAGCCTTTTCAGTTATTGTTTACGTGAAAATAATAATAAATATCCTTAATGTATAATTATTGTTTGAAACTGTTAATTACTGTTTGGATTTAATTGGACAGTTTATGTATAAAGGTATTTCTGTTGTTGTGGGTTATTAAGGAAGAGGTGTAAACGACCATTTATGACTAATTGAGTTTGTATATTACTTGTTGTTGATTGTCAATGATTATTTAAGATGTTCTCTTGGAGAGTGGGGAGTATGTGCGGTTAGTTGAAGTCAAGCCCTGTAGGAGATTATTACCTCTCCACCAAAGGATCGTTGTGTGCTGTATCCATTATATATATATGAATTATATAATATATATATATATATAGATATATATATATATATATATATATATATATATATATATATATATTATAAATTATTAAGTAAAGAAGAAAAAACCAAGTCTGTGTTTCTTTACTGCCACACTTAAATATACACTTTGCATTGCAAAAATATATATTATATTTCTTCCTCTCGGCCTTACCTCCAGTTGGGATCGCTGTGTTTCATAGGCCTCCTTCATGAAAAAATTATATAAAGTGAGAAGTCGTTCTGCCTATCTTTAGGAAATGGGTTCGTTTCCGAATGGCTCTCTCGCTTAAATTATTATTACGTATAAATAAATACATTCAATCTTTCTCTCGTAGGGAGCTGGATACGTGTGGAAGAGGTATAGCCAACGAATAAAACGTATACATTTGGATTCAAGAACTAATCTGCACCTCTGTGGTGTTCTCATACTGCAAGCACAGTCCTTCCCCGCCCACTTCCGACAGAAAAAGAATACCCAAAATCTTCCGACCCCCACATGCTAGGACTGGAGTATGCCAAACAGAATAAGTTTTGCACGACTTGTTTCTATTATTTCAAGTGTGCGTCTGCCAAGAATCATATTAAATTTATGTAAAGACAGACATAGTATATTTTCTATGAAATGAAGTTGTAAAATCAACAGCACCGGACAGACCCACCGTCATTAAAGCGTATGGTAGGTATAATATAGGGTGAAATTTTATTTTTAACTTAAGCTGGCCTCAAGCCGTCACGTAGATAGTGATATTTTGCTTGAGCATGAACCAGATTAGAAAATAAATCCTTTCTGTTGAAAAGGATCTCGGTTCTTTCCCGATATCTTTTGTTTCTTGAAATTCAAATTGAACTAAAATGAACGTAACCCAGCTAAAAGTGAACTAACGAAACTCACCCAATCCCTGCGCCTTCGATGTAAACAAAAGGATTAGAGGGCGTTTGTGTGTGTGAGCACCTTTACAATTTAGAACGTTTTTATAAACCTTCCTGCAAGAGTAACTGTCGATAATTTCTGTACCAGTGTATTACCTATGCGTTGAAGAATATAAGGTAATGCTGTAGCGTACTTCATCTTCAGTTTACGAAAGACAGTTGCAGTGATGGTTGCTCTTTTACCGCTAGATACCTAGCCTATAGCTAGAGTAGCTCCCTGTGAGTTTAAAACTTCATCATGTACCTAGGCTACCTACCTATTATTTCTTGAGTGGCAGTCTCTCTCTCTCTCTCTCTCTCTCTCTCTCAGTGGTACAATTGCGCCCATGTACTTAGCCCACCTAGCTACTACTAACTCGTGTGGTCCTCACGTCCTTCCCAGCGCTCATTTGAACAATAGGGTAAACAATGGACTGGACTGGCCGAGCCACTTACTACCCCGTTTGTGGCCATCCTCTGAAAAAGTACTTTACCACGTCCTGACACAGGAGATGGTCATCAATCATGAGTTGTTGGTGGTGAGAGGAACAGCTCAAGACCTCTACTCTCCTATCGAGGTAAGTATTTTCTCCAAAGTTAGAAATTAAGGCCATATTTTAAGATTAAACAGAGGGGCAATGAAAAAGTGTGGTGGCCAACGCAGTAGCACAACTTCCCCCATAACGCTTTCAAAATTTTTACTTATATTTAGGGTAAACAACCGCATGGCCTGGATCAACTCACCGACGATCACGGCATGCCACCTTCCGAAAAAGTACTTATAACGCATCCTGACACCGGAGATGGGCATCAGTCGCGACTTGTTGTTGGTGAGACACGGAGCTAAAGACCTCTAGTACTCTCCTTTCAAAGTAAGTATTTTCTCCAAAGTTAGAAATTAAGGCCAAATTTAAAGCATTAAACAGAGGGTAGTGAAAAGGGTGTCCAACGCAGTGCAAATCTCACCAAAACGCTTTCGAAATTTTTACTTACGCTTAAATATTTTAGAAGATTGACGCCATATAGATGTTTGTAGAGGGAACACGGTCCCTAACCACAACGTTTTTAAGGAAACTAGTACTGTTTTGGTAGAAGGAGGCAACCTTCTTCTTCTTCGGCTGTTTGGCCTTAGAAGTCGAAGGGGAAGGAGAGGCAGCGGACGACGAAGAAGACGACGACACCTTCTTCCTCTTCTTCTTCTTCTTCGCCAGGCTCCGCAGACAGGCGTCAGGGTCTTCCATCCAGGAGGGAGCCGGGGCAGTTGCCGAAGCAACAGGGCCCGACTGCACCTGTCCGGAAAGACCTGCGACTGTGACAGCATCACCAACAGCAGGAACAACAGGAACAGGTCCAGGAACAGCAGGAACATCTGAAAGTGAATGAGCAGCAGGCACCTGATCTGAAAGGGAATGAGCGGCTGGGACAGCAACAGGTACGGCAGGTACCACAGGAGAGACAGGCGTCCTGTCGGCCGCTACCGTCATCCTCGGCACTGGCGGCAGGTCCAGGGGGGTACTCTTTGGGCAGCGGCAGTCCGGGGTCGGCAATACAAAGAACCCAGGTGGCGGTGGCACCGTCCTGATTGGCACGGCAGGGAATTGTTCTGGATTGCAGCCGTGGGTGTTACCGACATGACATGTGGTGTGTACACCAGGTGCGGTGACATCTCATATGCTGGTGTCGAGATTGTGGTTGTTGTAGTGGTTACCGTATCATGAGTGACCACTGCCGACCCGCCAACCGCGTGAATCAACCCCTGCAGTCCCAGCGACTCCCACACCTGTTCCAGGTCGTCCTCGCTGATGGCAAACCTGCGGAAGCAACAGTCGGGTTAGTTAGAGGGGCTTCCTCGCGCCTGGGGGGAGAGAACCCCACCCAGAGCGGACGGAAGACCCCGAGTACAACTGGACGTCCGTTACCAAAGGAGTCACGGACTTTCCGATGACTTCTTGTGTCCTCGTACAGCACCCACTGCGCCTCTGACGAATGCATACACGTTACACAGGGCTCGTTGCGGGAGCACTCTCGCCCCGACAACGAGTACAAACCTCGTGAGGATCTACATCTACATCCAGGTCGTCTCCCACGGATGTAGCAACCTGCGGTAACATAGATAGATTAGTAAGAGGGTTCCCACATCACGCACGGGGGGAAGACATGCCCCACCCCGAACGCAAGGAAGACCCCAAATACAAAAATACAATGAAGAAGCTGAGCGGGGGGCAGGAAGGAAGACGAAGAATCGGCTACCACTTCCTGTCAGACCTTCGCTTCCCCCACCCCCGCACAGCAGTGTAAATATGAAATGAAAACAGAATACTGCCCTTGCGATTCACTTCCTAGAACTTAAAGGAGAAAAGATCATCAGTAAGAACGGAAACTTGATCCAATATATGATGCTATCTTATAATATATATAAAATGAAACAGAATACTGCACTTGCGATTTCATTTCACATAAAAATCGTAAGATCAATTCCCGGGTAAGAACGAAAATTGATCCAGATTAAATTCATGCAATCAATAAATGAAAATGAAAAGAATATGCAATTGCGAATCCACTTTCATTGCATTCTATATACAAAATTAAAAGTTCGTGCCGAGCGCAAT
>NC_061093.1:17215113-17222613 GCF_015104395.2 Macrobrachium nipponense | reverse complement strand
AATTTGGCTATCCTGCCAGTTAAGCCATCAATGTGATTAATGTAAATAAAAAACAAGAGAGAGCCAAGGACAGAACCCTAAGGAACTCAGCTTGTTACAGCTGCCCCTTCTGATTCGTCACCATTTATTACGGCTCTCTGTTTTCTATAAATCAGGCAGTCTTCGACCCAGTCTGCTGTTTCTCCTACAATTCCTAAAGCTCTAACTTTTGTCATCAGTTTCTTGTGTGGGACTTTGTCAAAGGTCTTTTGGAAACCTAAGTAGAATATATGTATTGCTCTACTACTACTCGTAAATACCTAGCATTTTATGAAAAAAAACTCCAAGAGGTTTGATAGGCAGGATCTGTTTTGTCTGAAACCGTGTTGCCTGTTTAACAATAAGTTGTTTCTATCTATGTGACGCACAATTTTGATCTGCATTATGGCCTAAAAAATCTTGCAAACGACCGACTTTAGCAGATTGGTCTATAATTTCCCTGGTCTTCTCTTGGACATTTTTTTAAAGGGGGGGGGGGCCACATTCCCTAGTTCCATCCATTTGGTGCCTTCTTTGTTCAGCACTTTTCCTGTAGAGTTTATAGGTGAGGACTATCTCTCTTTTAGCTAATTTCCCTTTCTTGGATGAATCCCATCCGGGCCAGGAGATTTGAACTTGTTGGGTTTATCTAATTTGTTTTTAATGTCCTCTTCTGTAAATATTATTTTGTCCAGTGGTTCTTCCCCTTCATATGTAATAGCACGTTCCGGTATTGAGGTAGTGTTTTCAGTCGTGAATACACTAGTAAAAACTTATTCAATAACTCTGCTTTTCCCAAGTCTGAGTTCACCAGGTTACCTCTATTGTCCCTTACGGGACCTGTGCTATTTTTGATAGGTTTCCTACTATTAACATGCGCAAAGAATTCTTTTGGGTTTTCTTTTGGGTTTTCTTTACAAACTGATGCAACTGTCTTATCCTCATTTATCTTTGCATTTCTTACTAATCTGTCCACTGTCTCTTTCTCTTATCTTATTTTTACTTTCCCTGTTGAACCACTTTGGCTGAGTGTTGCCATTTGTTAGTATTTGCCTTAATGGTAAACATCTAGAGAGTTTTTCTTTGTATTCCTCATGAAAGGCTTCCCAGTGCTTATCTATGCCTGTGTTCGCGTCGTTCTTTAGATTTTTAACATACTCCTTTAGCTTATTTAGGTCTTGTCGATTATAGTCTCTCATTAACATCATCTTCTTTTTTTTATGTTGAACATTAATTTAAAATTAGATGATTTCATGGTCGCTTTTGCCTAGATTTGCAACTACTGAAAAGTCAGACACTAGATTATCATATGTTGATAGGACGATGTCTAGTATGTTGTTTCCTCTGGTAGGTTTGTCATCCCATTGGTGGAGGAATTCATCTTTTACAAAATCTAGAAGTCTCTTTCCTTCTACGTTTGATGCGGAGGTAATAGTGTCCCAGTGTACTGGTGCATTGAAATCTCCCATTATTATGCAGTTTGTTGTCTATCTCTTGTCCTAGTAGTGCATGCAGCTCCTCATCGGACATTTTTGATTGGTGGGGAGGTCTGTACACTAGTATTAGAGTTATCTTCCTCCCCAGGCTGTTTATATTGAGAGAGAGAGAGAGAGAGAGAGAGAGAGAGAGAGAGAGAGTGCGAGTGAAAAGGGGAGGGCCTCGACGAGGTAGTTCTTGCTTCACCCGGGTGAAGACACTCGCTAGGTTTTCTCTCTCTCTCTCTCTCTCTCTCTCTCTCTCTCTCTCTCTCTCTCTCAAGACACGCCAAAGTGCAATTGGTCGATGGAAAGGGACAGTATTATAGCGAAGTTGTTGCCCTTCCAGACATAATTCAGGTTAGTTGTTTTAAACACTTCATAGACGGAGTATCAGCGATGTGAAAGAGGGAATTGCCTAATGATAGCATTCAAATTTTTTTTAGAAATAAAACTTTTAGCAGTAAAAATCTTAATGTTTTTTAGTATGGACGTGTGAATTATGGTCCTCTACGATTTTGGATAATAATACTCGCTGAAATTTTTTAATGACTCCCTCAAGAAAACGACTTAAATTTTCTTAATTGTTGATGTACATAAAGATGATACAACATAAATCCAGCATACTAAGTCTAATGGACTTTGGCCAAGAAAATTCTAATACTGTGGTGTGCAAAAAATGTATTCATGGGTCGAGCTCGCCAAACAGTTGTAGGAATAAATAAAGTTTAGGCCAAAGGCCAAGCACTGGGACCTATGAGGTCATTCAGAGCTGAGAAGCAAATTGAGATTGGGTAGGTCTGAAAGGTGTAACAGGAGGTAAATATGGCAGTTGCAAAATGAATCAATTGTTAGGAGACGGTGGATAGAATAATAATAATAATAATAATAATAATAATAATAATAACCTTTATTCCAATAATACATTGGGTTTTCTATTTACATCAGGTCATCAACGAAGGTTAGAAAGCGTACATTAAAGCTATTAAAACAATAAAATCATAGTATACTATTACAATATACACATACATACATATATATATATATATATATATATATATATATAATATATATATAATATCTATATATACATATGCACACATACATATATATATATAAAACTTGAATTAGGAAAATCGTAATTTTGGTTATAAAACATTGTTCCTAGAACAATAATTAGTAAAATGTTCTTCATAGATAATGGTATGTCTTAAAAAGCGGTTATTGACGTAAGACGTGGCTAATGTCAGGTACGGTTGTTTCCTATAAAACTTATCTACGAAGATTAATTATTGTTTAAAAGATGTTTTCTTAGTTTATTTTTAAAAGATCTTAGAGATTCTTCGTCTTTCAATGAGCCAGGTAAACTATTCCATAACTGTGGACCTATAGTATTTGTTTCCCTTGATCCTATATCGGTATTGGCTCTTCTGGACACTAGATTATTTGCTTGTCTTGTAGTCATCCCTGTCACCGAGTCAATGGTTCTAAAATTATAAAGCCAGTTCGGAATTTTTTTTTTTTTTTTTTTTTTTAACTTTAAAAACAAAAACAGACATCAAAAGTGTACTTGTTTTTCACTTTCAACCAACCCAGTTCAGTAGAATTGGAGATATATGATCATATTTTCTCACTGTACCCATGGCCACCCAAGCCGCAAAATTTTGAAGTTTTTGTACGCGTTTCATAAGGACGTTGCTTGTTGAACCCCATATTATATAGCAGTAATGAATTAAACTTAATACTAACGATTGCACTACGATTAGGCGAGTTTCTGGTTCGAATAAATTTTTTAGTCTATTGAGATAAATAAGAGTCCCATAACTTTTCTGCGCAGTTGCATCAATAATGTTTTTCGAAAAAATGTCATTGTGTTTATCGAAAGTGCACCCTAAGATTCCCTTTACGGATTCCATATGGTTCGATGATGGCCCCATTAAAATTGATTTTGATGTTATCCCCGATTTCGGATAGATATTGCCTGGAGCCTAGGAATATACATTGCGTTTTACTTTCATTCAACGATAAGCCATTTATTTGAAAATACATCTTCACTCTATATAAAATCTCCTCAGCTTTGCGTACTAAATCTTCCAAGTTATCGATGTAGCCATCAATTTTTATTTCAGTGTCATCAGCATACTGAACAATGAAACAGTCGCTTAAAAAATTTCTCAGGTCATTTACATAGATGTTGAATAAAATTGGTCCTAGGATTGAACCTTGAGGTACACCAAAACCGACGTTTTTGGGGGTTAAGACAACATTTTTGAGTCTGACAGGTTGTACTCGATTACGTAAATAGTCTGTGAACCATGATGGATCAATATGAAGTGTCTGACATTTACCCAGCAAAATTTCATGGTTCACACTATCAAAAGCTTTCGACAGATCGAGAAGTAGTAAAAGGGAAATTTTCTTCTTGTCTACGTTATCGTAGATTTTATCCGATATTTTTAATAGTGCTGTTTCCGTTGATAGTTTTGGTCGAAAGCCATGTTGACTCTTAGAAATGAGGTGACTACTTTCTAAGTATTCAGTTAACTGATTTGATACTATTTTTTCTAATATTTTAGATAAGACCGGGAGTAAAGAAATTGCCTGTAATTAGAAATTTCGTCTCTATCTCCGTTTTTAAAATAAGGAACAACATGGGGATTTTGCCACGTTTCTGAGTAGATATTAGTTACGATAGATGTATTAATAATTATAATATAAAATAAAATTATGTATAGAGTATCTTTTATAAAACGTAGCGGTATGCCATCGGATCCTTACGCATTTGACTCTTTGAGAGAACTAATGACTAGAATGACAGTATCGCAGTCAACAGGTGACGGTTTAAAAGAATATAACTGATTGTTTGGGAATGTATTCATTTCATCGGTTTGTGCTCTTATATTATTCCTGGCCATTTCTTCTTGCGTTCTTTCATATGTCTTTCTTCCTAAAGATGGAAGAAAGGTAATACGAATGGAGGTTCAGTAAAAGTATTGAAAGGGGTTGCTGCTAGGGGCCGAAGGGTCGCTGTAAAGAACCTTTAGTAATGCCTGCAGTGCACCCAGTGAGGTGCACTGATGGCATCCCTACGGGGACCAAACACATATAGAAATATCCTTTGTTCTTATGTCAAACTGGCCTCACGCCAGCACGGTCTTCTTGAATACAACTGAAAACTCTCGACCAGATGTAGCAATAAACTCCGGGTGTTTCAGCCTTTGCTCCGCCCACTTACCCAAACGGAGAGCTCCCATTGGCTGCTTAGACATTCATGAAAAAGGTCTTATTGTAAGGTTTAAATGAACATTCTCCATCCCAGCGGTGTTGCAAAAATTGATCTGGACGAAACGGCCGCAAAAACATTCGAGTTTCGTCTGACGTCATCACAGGGCTGGGAAAGGTCGGAGAGAGAGAGAGAGGAGAGAGAAGTGGGGGGGGAAGCGTCCAAAGATATTTAATGATTCATTTCATGTGATATGTGATTATCATTCCACATTTTCAGTGATGATTTATTATTTAATATTCTGCCTAAAAGCTCTCATAAGAGAGAGAGGAGAGAGAGAGAGAGAGAGAGAGAGAGAGAGAGAGAGAGGAGGGGGGGGGGGAGGTTGTTTCTTAACAAATTGTAATATGAATGATCGAGGACATTAGTTACCCTGACGATGCTAACAGACTTTTCACGGTAGTTCAAGTGGCCTTCTAATTTGCAGCCTGCCTTCGGCCCCTAGCTGCTACTACTTTCATTCCTTTTACTGTACCTCCTTTCATATTCTCTTTCTTCCATCTGACTTTCCACCCTTTCCTGACAAGTGATTCGAAGTGCAACTGCGAGGTTTTATATCTGTTAGGCCTTTCAAACCTTTTATTGCCAATTTCCCTTTCAACGCTGAAGACCTCATTGGTCTCAGTGCTTGGCCTTTGGCCTAAATTCTATTTTCAATTCAATTCCTCGTGTACCTAGGTTCTGCAAACACTGCCTCAAAACGAACGAAAGGCAGAAAGGAAAGGAAAGGGCCCTTTGATGGTCGAAACCTCATGGTGACGTCAGACAAAACGGAACCGTTTTACGTCCAGTTTGTGACGATCAATTTGTGCAACAAGTCTTCTCCTGGCCAATTAGGGTGGTCCTTGCCCCAGTGACGTCACAAACTCTGTTGCAACCAATCACACGAAGGAGTTGGTTAGAGGTAAGAGATGGACTTGGACTCGTTAGTTGAAATGTGATCTTTGTACAGATCATTTATATTAAACTCACGGAGCTGCCCAAGGGATGTTATGATGAAGAATGTCAGTATACAGATGATTAGATATAGGAAGGGCAGCAATGTGTCAGGCGTATAAACATATATATATATGTTTATACGCCTATGTTTTGGAGAGAGAGAGAGAGAGAGAGAGAGAGAGAGAGAGAGAGAGAGAGAGAGAGAGAGAGAGAGCTTTTACCGATGGTTTTAGCTTCAGTTCAAGACGTAAGACTGTTTTTAGGTAAACAATATATACGAATATCCTGTTAACATTTTATACGTATTGTTAGGACATTATTCCAGTTCTGACAGTGTTATCTCTCTCTCTCTCTCTCTCTCTCTCTCTCTCTCTTACCCTTGGCTTCACGTCTCCCTTTTGACTGGTTGCAACAGTGGTGGCTCCTAAAGCTGATTGGTTGAGAGGACTGTGACGTCATTTGGTCGGGGAGTTCTCTGATTGGTCGAGATGATAGTGACGTCGGTTAGTCGAGGAGCTCAGTAATTGGTCGAGAGCATTGTTGCAAAAATTGATCAGCCCAAAACGGGCATAAAAACAGCCAAGTTTTGTCTGACGTCACAAAAATTCCCAGTCATAGAGGTTTGACATACGGCGGCTCTGTTACTCAAATGCGTTAGGGGAAGCGTCTATATGGATTTTTATATTCATTCACATATATTTTAGTCTCAGTGCGTTTTTGTATCGGCTCCTGATTTATGTTGATGAGAAGGGGAATGCTCTTTGCCTTAGCAATGCAGATATTGTTATTAACTGTGATACTTGTAATGCATTTCCTACTAAAACAGTATTTTAACCAAAGCTTTTTTTTCTTTTTTAGGACTTGGGAAATCTTATCATTAAATTTCATGATATTCGCGAACGTGAAGTGAATGAATGGTGGCCGTTGTTTATAAAATCACAGAAAAAATTTACAGAAAAAAAGTCACAATTTTGACTAGGAATAAGTCAAAAGTCACAGGGAAAAAGCTACAGGAAAAAGTGACAATTTTGGCTATGAAAAAAGTCACAAGAAAAAAAAGTAACAAGACAAGTGTCACAATTTAGGCTATGAAAAAAGTCACATTAATTTACTGTCTTTTTTTTATGTTTTCACGGTAATCCAGTGGGTTTGTACTTACTAAACACTCCGCAAAGGTACAGACATAGCGGGTTAAAACCCTGTAGCTTCTTTTCTGTCAGTTTTTTACCTGACTTTTTTTTTTATTTTTTTTACATGGATTAATCCAAATACGTAATTTGAGAAACACATGTGTATGTGAACTGTTAATGAATTTTTAACTTGACAAAAAAGTGTCCCGAAGATAAAAGTTGTAAAAGGACATCTTAGAATTGAATAACAAGCCTTAAACAACAGTAGTATGTCTAGGGTGTCAATGACGCACTGTGACAGAAAGTCTTTCGTACACAAATATATGCTATTCCTATTTCCGTTTTTGCTGTGGTGGTTTTGAGTTACAGTGCAATTAAGTGTCGACCCTTCTTAGTTTCGTAAACTTTGCCTATTATTCCATTTATATTAGTTCAACATTCATAAATCAGAATGTTGACTAACATTTCAAAACATGTGGAGGCAACCCTTCGTATTTTCATAGTCTGCTCTAATTAATCCATTTATTAATTTACCATAAATGGAATTGGACGACTTAGTACCATTTCAAAACGGAGCCAAACTCAAGTCTCAGTTTAACTCTGCCCATATATCCATAGAAGGAATTTTACTGGTTGGGTCTGCTCTCAACAATAA
>NC_061093.1:17192613-17210113 GCF_015104395.2 Macrobrachium nipponense | reverse complement strand
AAAAGCCTCAAGTCTCAGATTGTCCAGCCCTGAACAATCTAATGTCAGAAACCATTTAAAAATATGTAAAACTTTTATGGACAATAAAGATTTCTCAGTAATAGGACAGGTACAAAAAGAAAACGATTTAACAATACTGGAATCCATTATCATCAAATTGACCTTATCATTGTTAAATTCCCAAACGTCATCCGCACAATTGTTTATTGCCTGAAGGTCTTGTCGAGCAGTGTCTCCTCTCTCTCTCTCTCTCTCTCTCTCTCTCTCTCTCTCTCTCTCTCTCTCCTTCTGGGTAGGTTGTCAACATCCACTTGCTTGTTCTTTAAGTAAATGTTTTTGTAATTTTATTCAGACTGTTTTAATTTCATTATAATTTTTTAATTCAGATTTTATCAGTTTTTTTATTGAAATATTCACTTGTTTGCAGCCTAGCAAATGCAACTATGAGTTGTGAAACTTCGGCATATATTATTATTATAATAAAATGCATATGGTAGTGCCTTTCCCCATATATATATATATATATATGCAATTATAAATATATTATATATTATATATTATGTATTGTATATTATATATTATATATTATATTATAAACATAAAGTCCTGCCATTAAAACCTACCCAGTAATCTCCGCTTGTCATGTACCTCGAATTCTGTTAGTGTTGTGACGTCAGATAAAACTTGTCCGTTTTTATGGCCACTTGGGGAAGATCAATTTCTGCAACCGATCTCTTGGCCAATCGGAGGCCGTCCTCTTTCGGTGACGTCACCATTTTCTCCCTCGTCCAATCAGCATCGAGAAACGCCGTTGTTGCAACCAATCAGAAGAAAGTTGGGAGCGTTTATTGGTAAGGCTTGATAGGGAACTAGGCGCTATGAGAGAGAGAGAGAGAGAGAGAGAGAGTTAACGTTTCTGTGAGTATTCAAAGAGAGAGAGAGAGTGAGATAACCTTTCTGTGGGTATCCACACACACACACACACAGACACACAGATAACGTTTCTGTGGGTATACAAACACACAAACACACACTGAACGTTTTTGTGGGCATACAGAGAGAGAGAGAGAGAGAGAGAGAGAGAACGTTTCTGTGGGTATACAGTGAGAGTTACAAGGAGTTACAAGGATTAGGGTGTCTCAAGGACTTTTTAGTCCATCCGAGGAGACATCGTGTGCTCACTTACCTGTAGGAGAAGGTTCTACTGTGCATTCACAGTCACCTGATGATTTTGTGTAGCTTTCTTTTAATCTCTTCCACACTGTTGCTGTTTACAACTTCTGGTGGCAGTTTATTCCACGTGTCACATATCTTGTATGTAAAGAAGTTGCCCACAATGGGATGTGTTGTATCTCTTCGGTTCTAGTTTCCATCCATTATTTCTTGTCGGGTTTTCATTTAATGTGATTAGGTTACTGTCTACTTTTGTTATGCCTTTCAGTATTTTGAATGTTTCTATTAGTTGTCCTCGGAATCGTCATTTTTCTAAGCCGTACATGTTCAGGCTCTCTAGTCGTCTTCGGTAACCTATTTGCCTGATGAATGGAATTAACTTTGTGGCTCTTGCTTGTAGTCCTTCTAAGCTATTTATGTCTTTTCATAGTGTTGGTGACCATAACTGTGTTGCATATTCAAGATGGGGTCTAACTATTGATGTGTAGAGCTACAGCACAGTTTCCTAGTTTCTGCATTTGAACTGCCTCTTTATGTATACCACTAGTTTCTGTGCATTCATTTCTGAATTTATGCACTGTTTTGTGGATTTTAAGTCCTTGGTAATAATGACTCCAAGGTCCTCCTCTTGTTCTACACTATTATGTCATTCCCAAGCAGCATGTAGCTGGCATGAGGGTTGTTTGTTCCTATTTGTAACACTTAACACTTATCCACGTTAAAAGGCATTTGCCATTTTTTTACCATTCTCCTATTATCATTAGATCATTTCTTAAACTTTCCACTGCATTGGGTCTGCTCCATTTACACCTAGTTTGGTGTCATCTGAAAATTTGGCTATCCTGCCAGTTAAGCCTACATCATTGTCATTAATGTAAATAAAAAACAAGAGAGAGCCAAGGACTGAACTCTCAGGAACTCTGCTTGTTACAGCTGCCCATTCTGATTCGTCACCATTTATTACGACTTTCAGTTTTCTATAAATTAAGCAGTCTTGGACCCAGTCTGCTGTTTCTCCTACAATTCCTAAAGCTCTAACTTTTGTCATCAGTTTCTTGTGTGGGACTTTGTCAAAGGTCTTTTGGAAATCTAATTAGAGTATATCTATTGCTCTACTACTACTCGTAAATACCTAGCATTTTATGAAAAAACTCCAAGAGGTTTGATAGGCAGGATCTGTTTTGTCTGAAACCGTGTTGCCTGTTTAACAATAAGTTGTTTCTATCTATGTGATCCACAATTTGATATGCAATTATGGACTAAAAAATCTTGCAAACGACCGACTTTAGGCAGATTGGTCTATAATTTCCCTGCTCTTCTCTTGGACATTTTTTGTAAACTGGGGCATATTTCCTAGTTTCCATCCATTTGGTGCCTTTCTTTGTTCAGCACTTTTCCTGTAGAGTTTATGTAGGAAAAGAACTATCTCATCTTTTAGCTCTTTAATTTCTCTTGGACGAATCCCATCCGGGCCAGGAGATTTGAACTCGTTGAGTTTATCTAATTTGTTTGTAATGTCCTCTTCTGTAAATATTATTTTGTCCAGTGGTTCTTCCCCTTCATATGTAATAGCACGTTCCGGTATTGAGGTATTGTTTTCAGTCGTGAATACACTAGTAAAAAACTTATTCAATAACTCTGATGTTTCCAAGTCACTAGGTTACCTCTATCGTCCCTTAGGGGACCTGTGCTATTTTTTATTGGTTTCCTACTATTAACATGTGCAAAGAATTCTTTTGGGGTTTCTTTACAAACAGATGCAACTCTCTTATCCTCAGTTGTCTTTGCATTTCTTACTAATCTGTCCACCAATCTACAGAATTCTTTATGCCTGCTTGCTTCTATTGGTGTTGGGTGTGGGTTCATTGATTTGTGCAATCTGTCTCTTTCTCTTATCTTATTTTTAATTTCTCTGTTGAACCATTTTGGCTGAGTGTTGCCATTTGTTAGTATTTGCCTTAATGGTATACATCTAAACCGTTTTTCTGTGTATTCCTCATGAAAGGCTTCCCAGTGTTTATCTATGCCTGTGTTCTCCTTTCACTCTAGATTTTTAACGTACTCCTTTAGCTTATTTAGGTCTTGTCGATTATAGTCTAATCTCATTAATATCTTCTTTTTTTTATGTTGAACGTTAATATAAAATGAGATAATTTTATGGTCGCTTTTGCCTAGATTTGCACCTACTGAAAGATCAGATACTAGATTATCATATGTTGATAGGACGATGTCTAGTATGTTGTTTCATTCAGTGGGTTTGTCAATCCATTGGTGGAGGAATTCTTTTTTTTACAAAATCTAAAAGTCCTTCTACGTTTGATGTGGAGGTCATCGTGTCCCAATGTACTGCTGCATTGAAATCTCCCATTGTTATGCCGAGTTTGTTGTCTATCTCTTGTCCTAGTGGTGCATACAGCTCCTCATCGGACATTTGTGATTGGTGGGGAGGTCTGTACACTAGTATTAGAGTTATCTTCCTCCCCAGGCTGTTTATATTGATGCCAATGACTTCTTGCATGGTTGTAATTATACATTATTGGATTGAGGTGGTCCCTGACATATAACATAACGCCTCCACCTTTTTTATTGAGTATCTTTTTTGAACAATTTATATCCAGGTATCCGGTACTCTCCTACGAAGTTTCTTGTTGCCCCTTGTATCCATGTTTCTGTGATACCTATTATGTCTAATTCCTCACTTGCTACCAATGCTTTGAAGATATCTACTTTGTTCCTAATTGATTGTGCATTAAACTGTGCCACTCTGAGGGACTTTTCTATCTTCTGTTTCGTCCTCGGTAGCTTTATTAGTTTCCCTTACTGTCACTATTGCCTGCAGTGCTACTACTAGCCAGTTTATGAGAGCTTTCCAATTTCTTACCTTGAAAGTTCAGTTCATTAAGGTGTTTCAAGAGGTTTTCGTTGAGAAGGTTTCCTATTAATTTTGCTCTTTCCGAGTTCAAGTGAGTTCCATCTCTTTTATATAGTTTTTTATTCCCTATAAATCTGTCACAAAAGTTTACAAACCTAACACCTTTTTCTTGGCATATTAGTTCCAGTCTGTCATTTATTCCAATTGCCTTGCTAAGGGATTAATGACTTACATTAGTTCTGGGCAAAAGTCCTATAAGAATGCCGTTATCAGGGTTCTCTTGGATGTTCTCTACAATTTTAGTCAGATTGGCTACAAGGCCTTCTGTCTGGCCAGTTCCTCCGTCTTCTAGAAACAAGTCATTTCCTCCTCCTTGCACTATGACTGCACTTTCTCTATTATTTACCTTGATTTTTTTTTCACTGCCTCATCTATCTTCTTTGCTCCTGCACCTAGGTAAGAATTTACCTTTCTCTTCTGTTTTTGGCGACAAAATTTGAGCCCTGCTCTTTTACTAGCAAGTCTCCGATTAAGATTGTATCCTATTTTGCTTCTGAGAGGAGAGCAAATCTATTCGTTGTGTCGATTCCTTTCTGGCTGCTACCATTCATTTACCAACAGCTCTCTTGTATTCATCATTTTTATTACTGTAAGCTTCTTTCTTTGTACCTAGTCTAGTGCTTGTTTCTGTTTTATTTCTGGTTCTGGTCTTAAGAAACTGTTTTGTAATCTCCACCATACTCTCTCTGTTTTCTACTGTGTCGTTGTTCAATTCCTGTTTTTCTTTCATAGGGTTTGTCACTTCTCTTCGTATGTCTACAGTTTCCTTTTCCATCCTGTCTTCCCTTCTCTTGCCTACGAGTTTGTCCTTTGTCAACTCCTTTAATTCCTTTGCTAATTCTTCTACTTCCCTCCTCAGTTTAGCCATCTCCTGTTCTCGTTGACAGGAGAAACAGACACTAAGACTAGCTAGCTTTGATGCCCATGCCTCTTTGTAGTCTCCGCACCACTTGTTAACACTGCATTTCGCACAAGTGTGCTTTAATTTTAACTTTTCTTGAGTCACTTTTGTGTCTTGGTTTCAATATTTCTACCTGTGCTTTTAATTCAGTATTCTTTCTATTGTGACAGTTGAAAAGAAAAAAAAAAGGGGGGGAATGGTTGAGTATTCCCACAGTCGCCGCATCCGCTTATCCATGGACAGTTTTCCATAGTTCGTCGCCAGGAGAGAGAGAGAGAGAGAGAGAGAGAGAGAGAGAGAGAGAGAGAGAGAGAGAGAGAGAACACGTTTATGTTGTTATACAGAGAGAGAGAGAGAGAGAGAGAGAGAGAGAGAGAGAGAGAGAGAGAGAGAACGTTTCTGTGGGCATAAGACTCTCCCTCCCTGTCATAGGCCTGGGGTTAAGATGAAAGGAATGTACTCTTACATTTATAGGCCTACACTCCTTTTTTCATTAAAAGTGTAGTGATTTTCTAATTAAACGGTATAACGTACTGGACGATAAGTGAAATATTGGGCTTGTAATTTCATTTAATATTTCTCTCTCTCTCTCTCTCTCTCTCTCTCTCTCTCTCTCTCTCTCTCTCTCATACTAAAATTTTTGGTTTTCTGTTTTGATTCATCTTTTCAGGAAGGAAATTATTTCACCATTTTGAATTTTAATTTAATTTAAATGTTTTCCATTATCAGTGTGATTTATTTGACAAGAAAGGAAACATTCTTAATGTAATGTTAAATATTGTCATTTTCGAGATATACAGCTAAACTTTCAAAGGTTTATCGGTAACACTCTCTCTCTCTCTCTCTCTCTCTCTCTGTTATATATATATATATATATATATATATATATTCATATAGAAATGGATTATATATCTAAATCACGTACTCGTGTATGTGTATATATATATATATATATATATATATATATATATATATATATATATATATATATATATATATATACACAAATAACAGTAAGGCCTGCCATTAAAAGCTACCCAATACTCCTTGCCTATCCGATACCCATACCCTGAATTCCGTTGGTGTTGTGACGTCAGACAAAACTAGCCCGTTTTTATGGACACTTTGGGGGGATCAATTTTTGCAACAGATCTCTTGGCCAATCACAGACCGTCTTCTTTTTGTGACGTCATACCCTTGTTACCTCATCCAATCAGCATCGAGAACTGCCTCTGTTGTAACCAACCAGAGGGAAGCATTTGTGGTGCTGCCAAATGACAGGCCGCGATGACGGAGTTTGGGAAGGAAATAGGCACTAAAATGAGTAGAGAGAGAGAGAGAGAGAGAGAGAGAGAGAGAGAGAGTACTACAGCAGTTTTAATGATACGTATATAGTAGTGAAATTACACAAACAAAACCAACGTAAACACGAATATATTGAGGGTTACATATTTATGTCATGTATGTGTACTGCTAAGCAACATTCTAGTACTACCGGACTCTACAGGTTCTATTACGTTTCAGTGGAATCATGATTGTTAAACAACCGTTGGTATCTGTTCATGTTAAGCATACTTAATCCTGTATCATTTGGTTAGTTTTAAAATACTCGCTGACCATTATTCATCCTACGACATATAAGCCTAGATGATGATGATGATAATAATAATAATACTTTATTCCCAATATGAATTGACGCCAGATAACTCACAATCAATCAATCAATCAATCCCAATATGAATTCATATACAATAATTAAAAAAAATAGTGGTGCCGAGATGCTACATATTGATTTGTCATTACGCACAAATTTACAGAAAAAAATACAATTAGCGCAACGAAAGTTTGTCTCTCTTGCCAATGAAAAAAAAAAATAGGGTCATACAACCAGATCTAAAAAGCGTGTATAAACAAGATAAAAAACAACCATATTATTCCCCATCTAAGTAGTAAACATAATGCACACAATCATTTCAGATATAGAACATAAAAAAGATCCAGGTTTACCTATCGGTAAAATGTTCTGTGACATCCTGTATTCAATGTAAATGAACATCTAATTTGATAACGGTCACAGCCATTATTTGCTCGCCAGCAAACCGGCAAATTCTCTGGTGACGTCAGACAAAACTTGTCAGTTTTTATGGCTGTTTCATCGCGATCAATTTCTGCAACGCACTTGGCCTCTATAGGCCTAAAAAGCTGAAAGGATAGTGGATTCCTTTGGAGAAAACCCCCTCGACCAATGAGGCTTCTTCCTTACGAAAAGTGGGCGGAGTTAAGGGCCAGACACCTAGTCTCATTCTGTTTGATGATCCAGTTGCTTGCAGACACTTATGGGATGAGGAGATTAGACTATGAGAGACGTATACCCCACCACTGGGTATATTTTGATTTTTCATTTGTGATATATTAATAAATGGCTTAGAACGAGTAAAATATCGTGGGAATAACGAGAGAAGACCCTTTGAAAACATCATGTAATTGTAATTTTAAGAAATGTAAAAAAGGGACATTTTTCGAAATATTAGCTTTTCTGCTCTACTTTATAAGTGGATCTAATAATTAAAATTTTTATGGCTATTCAATTAATAAAAATTTGTCGCGTCACTTAAACTTGAATCAGGAATTCTACGGGATTTTACACCCGTGTTCTAGATGTGATGGTTTACCTTTTTGCCATTTATTTATCCCGAATGACTGTATGAAATTACTGGAAACCTCATAATTATATAAAAAGACCATAAGGCATAAAAAATAGAGCTAGTGGGTTTGCGTCGAACGTTTTCAAAAGCCTCAAGTCTCAGATTGTCCAGCCCTGAACAATCTAATATCAGAAACCATTTAAAAATATGTAAAACTCCTATGGACAATAAAGACTTTCCAATAATAGGACAGGTACAAAAAGAAAACGATTTAACAATATTGGAATCCATTATCATCATATTGACCATATCATTGTTAAATTCCCAAACGTCATCCACACAATTGTTTATTGCCTGAAGGTGTTGTCGAGCAGTTTCTCTCTCTCTCTCTCTCTCTCTCTCTCTCTCTCTCTCTCTCTCTCGTTGTAACTCTACACGAGTACAGCAGTTTGTTTTTAACTTCCTTCTGGGTAGGTTGTCAGCAGCCACTCGCTTGTTCTTTTAAGCAAATTTTTTAGTAATTTTATTCAGTGTGTTTTTATTTGATTATTATTTATAATTCAGATTTTATTAGTTCTTTGATTCATATGTTCGCTTGTTTGCAGCTTAGCAAATCGTCGTTTTTCTAAGCCGTACATGTTCAGGCTCTCTAGTCGTCTTCGGTAGCCTATTTGCCTGATGAATGGAATTAACTTGTGGCTCTTGCTTGTAGTCCTTCTAATTTATTTATGTCTTTTCTTAGTGTTGGTGACCATAACTGTATTGCATATTCAAGATGGGGTCTAACTATTGACGTGTAGAGCTACAGCACAGTTTCCTAGTTTCTGCATTTGAACTGCCTCTTTATGTATACCACTAGTTTCTGTGCCTTCTTTTCTGATTTCATGCATTGTTTTGTGGAGTTTGTCCTTGGTAATAATGACTCCAAGGTCCTCCTCTTGTTCTACACTATTATGTCATTCCCAAGCAGCATGTAGCTGGCATGAGGGTTGTTTGTTCCTATTTGTAACACTTAACACTTATCTACGTTAAAAGGCATTTGCCATTTTTTTACCACTCTCCTATTTTCATTAGATCATTTCTTAAACTTTCCACTGCATTGGGTCTGCTCCATTTACACCTAGTTTGGTGTCGTCTGAAAATTTGGCTATTCTGCCAGTTAAGCCTACATCATTGTCATTAATGTAAATAAAAAACAAGAGAGAGCCAAGGACTGAACCCTCAGGAACTCTGCTTGTTACAGCTGCCCATTCTGATTCGTCACCATTTATTACGACTTTAAGTTTTCTATAAATTAGGCAGTCTTCGACCCAGTCTGCTGTTTCTCCTACAATTCCTAAAGCTCTAAATTTTGTCATCAGTTTCTTGTGTGGGACTTTGTCAAAGGTCTTTTGGAAATCTAATTAGAGTATATCTATTGCTCTACTACTACTCTTAAATACCTAGCATGTTATCAAAAATCTCTAAGAGGTTTGATAGGCAGGATCTGTTTTGTCTGAAACCGTGTTGCCTGTTTAACAATGAGTTGTTTCTATCTATGTGATCCACAATTTGATCTGCAATTATGGACTGAAGAAAAATCTAGCAAACGACCGACGTTAGGCAGATTGGTCTATAATATTCCTGGTCTTCTCTTCGACATTTCTTGTAAACTGGGGGGCACATTTCCTAGTTTCCATTCATTTGGTGCCTTTCTATGTTCAAAACTTTTCCTTTAGAGTTTATATAAATAAGGAACTATCTCATCTTTTAGCTCTTTAATTTCTCTTAGATGAATCCCATCCGGGCCAGGAGATTTGAACTTGTTGAGTTTATCTAATTTATTTTTAATGTCCTCTTCTGTAAATATTATTTTGTCCAGTGGTTCTTCCCCTTCATATGTAATAGCACGTTCCGGTATTGAGATAGTGTTTTCAGTCGTGAATACACTAGTAAATACTTATTCAATAACTCTGCTTTTCCCAAGTCTGAGTTCAGCAGGTTACCTCTATTGTCCCTTAGGGGACCTGTGCTATTTTTTATTGGTTTCCTACTATTAACATGCGCAAAGAATTCTTTTGGGTTTTCTTTACAAACTGATGCAACGCTCTTATCCTCATTTATCTTTGCATTTCTTACTAATCTGTCCACTGTCTCTTTCTCTTATCTTATTTTTACTTTCCCTGTTGAACCACTTAGGCTGAGTGTTGCCATTTGTTAGTATTTGCCTTAATGGTAAACATCTAGAGAGTTTTTCTTTGTATTCATCATGAAAGGCTTCCCAGTGCTTATCTATGCCTGTGTTCGCGTCGTACTCTAGATTTTAAACGTACTCCTTTAGCTTATTTAAGTCTTGTCGATTATAGTCTCTCATTAACATCATCTTCTTTTTTTATGTTGAACATTAATTTAAAGTGAGATGATTTCATGGTCGCTTTTGCCTAGATTTGCACCTACTGAAAAGTCAGACACTAGATTATCATATGTTGATAGGACGATGTCTAGTATGTTGTTTCCTTTGGTAGGTTTGTCATCCCATTGGTGGAGGAATTCATCATTTACAAAATCTAGAAGTCTCTTTCCTTCTACGTTTGATGCGGAGGTAATAGTGTCCCAGTGTACTGCTCCATTGAAATCTCCCTATATTATGCAGAGTTTGTTGTCTATCTCTTGTCCTAGTAGTGCATACAGCTCCTCATCGGACATTTGTGATTGGTGGGGAGGTCTGTACACTAGTATTAGAGTTATCTTCCTCCCCAGGCTGTTTATATTGAGAGAGAGAGAGAGAGAGAGAGAGAGAGAGAGAGAGAGAGAGAGAGAGAGAGAGGGCCTCGACGAGGTAGTTCTTGCTTCACCCGGGTGAAGACACTCGTGAGGCTCTCTCTCTCCTCTCTCTCTCTCTCTCTCTCTCTCTCTCTCAAGACACTCCATAGAGTGCAATTGGTCGATGGAAAGGGGACAGTATTATAGCGAAGTTGTTGCCCTTCCAGACATAATTCAGGTTAGTTGTTTTAAACACTTCATAGACGGAGTATCATCGATGTGAAAGAGGGAATTGCCTAATGATAGCATTCAAATTTTTGTAAAAATAAAACTTTTAGCTGTAAAAAATCTCAATGTTTTTTAGTATGGACGTGTGAATTATGGTCCTCTAGGATTTTGGATAATATATTCGCTGAATTTTTTTAATGACTCCCTCAAGAAAACTACTTACATTTTCATAATTGTTAATGAACATAAAGATTATGCAACATAAATCCAACATACTATGTCTAAAGGACTTTGTTCAAGAAAATTCTAATGCTGTGGTGTGCAAAAAATCTATTCATGGGTCGAGCTCTCCAAACAGTTGTAGGAATAAATAGTTTAGGCCAAAGGCCAAGCACTGGGACTTATGTCATTCAGAGCTGAGAAGCAAATTGAGAGTGGGTAGGTCTGAAAGGTGTAACAGGAGGTAAACATGGCAGTTGCAAAATGAATCAATTGTTAGGAGAGTTAGGAGACGGTGGATAGAAAGATGGAAGAAAGGTAATACGAATGGAGGTTCAGTAAAAGTAATGAAAGGGGTTGCAGCTAGGGACCGAAGGGTCGCTGTAAAGAACCTTTAGTAATGCCTGCAGTGCACCCCGTGAGGTGCACTGATGGCATCCCTACGGGGACCAAACACTTTTAGAAATATCCTTTGTTCTTGTTATGTCAAACTGGCCTCACGCCAGCACGGTCTTCTTGAATACAACTGAAAACACTCGACCAGATGTAGCAATAAACTCCGGGTGTTTCAGCCTTTGCTCCGCCCACTTACCCAAACGAAGAGCTCCCATTGGCTGCTTAGACATTCAGGAAAAGGGTCTTATTGTAAGTTTTAAATGAGCATTCTCCATCCCAGCGGTGTTTCAAAAATTGATCTGGACGAAACGGCCGAAAAACATTCGAGGTTCGTCTGACGTCATCACAGGGCTGGGAAAGGTCGCAGAGAGAGAGGAGAGAGACGAGAGCGGAGAGAGAGAGAGAGAGAGAGAGAGAGAGAGAGAGAGGGGGGGGGGAAGCGTCCAAAGATATTTAATGATTCATTTTATGTGATATATGATTATCATTCCACATTTTCAATGATTTATTATTTAATATTCTGCTTAAAAGCTCTCATGTGAGAGAGAGAGAGAGAGAGAGAGAGAACGTTTCTGTGGGCATACGATTTGAATGTAACTCTCCCTCCCATGTTATAGGCCTAGGGTTAAGATGAAATGAATGAACTTACATTTATAGGCCTACAGTCCTTTTTTTTCATTAAAAGAGTATTGATTTTCTAATTAAACGGTATATCGTATTGTACGATAAGTTAAATATTGGGCTTATAATTACATTCAAAATTCTCTCTCTCTCTCTCTCTCTCTCTCTCTCTCTCTCTCTCTCTCTCTCTCTCTCTCTCTTCTCCTCTCTCTTCATAAGCGTGAATTATATATATAAATCACAATACTCGTGTATATGTTTGTATGTATATGTATAATAATATATATAATATATATATATATAAATAGTGTATATGTATGTATATTTATATATAGATATTATATATATATATATATATATATAGAATATATATATATATAATATATATAATATAATATAATATATATTATATATAGATATAGTATATATATATGACAGTAAGGCCTGCCATTAAGAGCTAACCAATAATCTCCACTTATCCTATACCCATACCAATTCCGTTGGTACTCTGACGTCAGACAAAACTTGCCCGTTTTTATGACCACTTTTTGACGATCAATTTCTGCAACAGATTTCTTGGCCAATCAGAGGCTGTCCTTTTTTGTGACGTCATTCCCTTCTTACCTTATCCAATCAGCTTCGAGAACTGCCTCTGTTGCAACCAACCAGAGGGAAGCATTTGTGGTGCTGCCAACTGACAGGCCACGATGACGGAGTTTTGGGCGAAGGAAAATAGGCGCAAAAAAAACTAAAATGAGGACACTATAAGAGAGAGAGAGAGAGAGAGAGAGAGAGAGAGAGAGAGAGAGAGAGAGAGAGAGAGAAATGGTACAGTATTGGCGATGACACGTATATGATAGTGATATTAAACACATAAAACCATCGTAAACATGAATATATTCAGGGTTACATATTTATGTTATGCATGTATACTGCTAAGCAAGTCTAGTACTACCGGACTGCAAGGGCTATTTACTTTTCAGTGGAATCATAATTATTAAAAAACCGTTGTTATCTGTTAATGTTAAGCATATTTTACCTACTCAAAATGCTATCACAGAATCCACTATCATTTGGTGACCTTTTTTGAAAAGACATTTTGACCATTTGACCGACGAATAAGCCTTTTCTAGTCCTTTGTATCCTACGACATATAAGCCTAGATGATGATGAACACTTAGTGTGTTAAGGTCACTGTCTCCATTATATTCTCGCCAGCAAACAGACAAACTCTCTGATGACGTCAGACAAAACTTGTCAGTTTTTATGGCTGTTTCATCGCGATCAATTTCTGCAACGCACTTGGCCTCTATAGGCCTAAAAAGGCTGAAAGGAAAGTGGATTCCTTTGGAGAAAACCCCCTCGACCAATGAGGCTTCTTCCTTACGAAAAGTGGGCGGAGTTAAGGGCCAGACACCTAGTCTCATTCTGTTTGATGATCCAGTTGCTTGCAGACACTTATGGGATGAGGAGATTAGACAATGAGAGACGTATACCTCACCACTGGGTATATTTTGATTTTCATGTGTGATATATTAATAAATGGATTAGAAGGAGTAAAATATCGTGGAAATAATTAGAGAAGACCCTTTGAAAACATCATGCATTGTAATTTTAGGAAATGTAAAAAAAGCGACATTTTTTGAAATATAAAGCTTTTCTGCTCTACTTTATAAGTGGCTCTAATAATTAAAATTTTTATGGCTATTCAGTTAATAAAAATTTGTCTTGTCACTTAAACTTTAATTAGGAATTCTACGGGATTTTACACCCGTGTTCTAGATGTGATGGTATACCTTTTTGCTATTTATTTATCCCGGATGACTGTATGAAATTACCTGAAACATCATCATTATATAAAAAGACCATAAGGCATCAAATATAGAGCTAGTGGGTTTGCGTGGAACGTTTTCAAAAGCCTCAAGTCTCAGATTGTCCAGCCCTGAACAATCTAATATCAGAAACCATTTAAAAATATGTAAAACTTTTATGGACAATAAAGATTTCTCAGTAATAGGACAGGTACAAAAAGAAAACGATTTAACAATACTGGAATCCATTATCATCAAATTGACGGTATCATTGTTAAATTCCCAAACGTCATCCACACAATTGTTTATTGCCTGAAGGTCTTGTCGAGCAGTTTCTCTCTCTCTCTCTCTCTCTCTCTCTCTCTCTCTCTCTCTCTCTCTCTCTCTCTCTCTCTAACTCCTTTTGGGTAGGTTGTCAACAGCCACTTGCTTGTTTTTTAAGTAAATGTTTTAGTAATTTTATTCAGAATGTTTTAATTTCATTATAATTTTTAATTCAGATTTTATCAGCTTTTTTATTGAAATATTTGTTTGTTTGCAGCCTAGCAAATGCAACTATGAGTTGTGAAACTTCGGCATATATTATTATTATAATAAAATGCATATGGTAGTGCGTTTCCCCATATATATATATATATATATATATATATATATATATATACATATATATATGCAATTATAAATATATTATGTTATATGTTGTATATTGTATATTATGTATTGTATATTTTTTTTTTTTTTTTTATATATATTATATATATCATATATACGTATATATCTATCTCTATATATATATATATATATATATATATATATATATATATATATCTATATATATATATATATATATATATATATATATATATATATATTGTTAAGTATTAAGCCGGCCTTGAGAGAGGCTATATATGTAAACGGAAATAATTGAGGGTTTTTCAAGAGGAAATTGCTTTAACTTACCGTAAAACTGATAGTTAGTGATAATTTCTTTAGAGGGAAAGGTCGCCAGAAAACTCAGCTCGTTACTTTACAGCTATTTATTTACGAAAAGGCCCTTGCTGGCCTGGAGAAAAGGTAAATGCAGCGTCCACCACGGTGGGACTTATATATCTCTTATATAGCTGGCTAAAATGTAATTGGATGAAAGCTGGTCTCATAAACTTGGGTAATGCAACACTTGCGGGCAGAGAGAGACATGACACGTGGCTCCGGGAATCTGGAAAAGAATCCCAGATTAAACAAGATAAAAGGGAAAAAATGACTTCTTGTTTTGATTAATTAATTCTCTAACACTGGGGAGAAGGAACTTTTAATGTTTCACTGAGGTATGCAATGACTTCATTGGTCTGGGACGATCACACAAGGGGAAGCATGCGGCCATGAGGCAGTTAGAGGGAACAAAAGGATGAATTCCTTTTGGGGCTGGAAATTGAATTGGGAAAACAAGAATCAAATAGATAATAGGTGATAAGGGACTGGCAATATGCTGTTTCACAAGACGTACCTGGATGTCGTGTTCAGTGGCTCTTTGTAGAAAAGCATGGCCTGGCTTTGTCTGAGGCCTGGGTCGATCGGCGCGCCACTCATGCCCTGGATAGGCCTAACAGGAAGGCAGGTGGTTGGACATCCGTCCGGGGTCACGTCTCGAGACGACTGAGGCAGAACGCAGGCGTTTTGCTTGGGTGTTGGGAGTCAGCTTGCCCCCCACGAGCAAGGCAAATCCTGGAAACAAACATACAGCCAGCAGAGAGGTCACAGGAAAGAGAGCTTAAGATATAGGTCTAAGAAGTACCAATCTGCCTACATCCTTCCCTTTTGAGATACGTCCCTAAAGCTGACAAAAAAGACTTTTCCCCCAACTGGGGAACCCCCTATCTCTGGCTGGCGGGTTTTGGTTCCTGCGTTTCCTAAAAATCAGCTGATATTTGGAGGAAATGGCTGCCATTTTCCAAATCAAATTAATTAATTAATTGCTGGGTAGACGAAACGATCTATAAATGTAACAGCTCCCCCTGTTAAGAAGGCATTCACTCCCTTTCGGGCGTGAAGGTCTTGGCTTAAATAAGTTGATCGTCTCGACTACCCAGTTCTCCTACTCTAACTTGAAGTTTTTTTTTTTTTGAGCAGCGATACAGCTAACTACAGTGGCCTACCTAACTTATAGGTGGAGATGCTAAGTGTAGTAACTTAATGGAGTAATGTAGTCTAGCCTAAGTAATAACTACGGGTTGTCTTGTGACGACAGTCTACTCTACCCCTAGATAAGGTTACTTGAAAATTCTACTTGCTACTAACCTAATGCCCTCGTACTAAATCATTAGCCTAACCTACTCAATACAGTTAAATGGAGACGCAATCATTCCAGAGTGTGGTACGCACCGCAGTGATGTGTCGCAGGAATTGTTAAAATACATGAGGTGAGGTAATGGTGCGTGAGGATGATGAGTGGTTAGTGCATTACCAGGATGGAAATGTAATAAGGTAATTATATTTAAGTGAGGGTTAGTATCACCATTTCTAGGGGTTAGAGGGTTAGTTCTACTGGCAGAGATCAGGCTGGCTACCTTCTCTGGGTAGGTGCCAGGATCACTCTGCAATTGAATGCGACACTGTACCTCGGGCACAGGTGTCAAGGAGAGCATGTGGCTCTTTGGTTAGTGTGTTAATGATTTGCTACATCCCTTCTTCTTCTTCTTATTCCTCCAGGACCTGGCTATACCAGTCCTAGGAGTAGACGGAGGCACCAAATCTGGGGTAAGGCCAGAAATGCCGGCAGGAGCAGAGGCAGTGGTAGCCTGAGGGATTTCAGGAGAACACCCTACTTCGGTATCTGCAGCAACCGTCGTAGAGGTGGAAACTACTGCAGGGGAGGCCCTCACTTCAGCTGCTGCGACAGCCGTAGTAAGGGGAAAACTCCAGGCTGACTCCTGGTCGGGCAGTTCCTGGTTTTCCAGATGAGGTGAGAAGGTTAGGTCTGCCAGAGGTTCATCCTCGGGCGACAGTGGTGAGGGTGAAGAAGACTCATGGATTGGCCATGGGCTGTGGTAAGCTCCATGCTTGTTGGAGGATCTCCTGTAGGAGGATCCTTGGTTAGGTTAGGCGCCGGCACTAGCTCGGGGCCAGGCGCAGAAGTCAAGTTCTGTGGTGGCTCTACGTCCAGGCTGGACGGAGCTTGGCACTGCTCAGTGCTGCCAAGTGGCACTGGCAGAGAGTTGAGGTCGACTGGACCTGTGACGGGTACCGGAGGTGCAATACCTCTCAGCGTGCCCTTGGAAATGGGAGACAGAGGCTCCTGTCTCTTGTTGAAGGCTAAGCCTTGTGGAAAATGGACAGTGTCCGCTGCTGGTAGTCGGCTAGGACACCTAGGCCAATTAGTAGAGTGCCCTATTACGTTGCAGGTTTTGCAACGGAACTGTGAATGGTCAATCACCCTCCTTGGTAACGGGGGAGACTGTTGGTGGACGTACTTCCTGGAGGAAGTAGAATTTCGATGACTCCTTGCTTTGGAGTGATTTGACGTGGGGTTAGGACCCCTAGGCTTTTTGAATGGTGAGGGAGACTTCATGTCTTGCCCTAGGAGGAGGTCGTAACCTCCTGGAATGTAGCTTGCAACTGCAAGGGTACAAATTCTGGAAAAATGAGGTCTGGTGACCCTCAATTGGACGGTCGGAAGGATCAGCTTGATATGGTTGATACCTTCAATGGTTATTAAGTGATGTCTATCGACGTTAGCCCCTCGGGGGATTTGATCTTCCCGTATCAGGGAGATTTGAGCACCAGAGTCGTCGAAGGCTCTGACGTGGCTTGGCGGATAATGGTTTTGGAGGGGTGC
>NC_061093.1:17175669-17192113 GCF_015104395.2 Macrobrachium nipponense | reverse complement strand
CACTCAACCAAATGAATGAAGCAATGGCTTCTTTGTACTGGTCTGGACTCCGCCCACTTTTCCAAACGAAGACTCCCCATTGGCTGATGAGACGTCAAAAGGAAATTTTGCAACGGAATAGCTTTTTTTAGGCGTAGGCTTAAACGAGCAACCTCCCAGCCCAGCTGCGTTGCAAAAATTGATCACGAGGAAACCGCTATAAAAACAGCAGAGTTTAGTCTGAACGTCATCACGGGGTTTGAGGACATGAGGGTGAGAGTCGTACTATGAACAGTATCCTAACGAAAGGATTTTCGCTGAAGAACAGAGAAGAAAAAGGTGAATATAAAAAGGACGGGAAGGGAAGGATGTTCCTTCAATTAGCAAGCACAAAATGCACACCTTTATTAAGCAGTCTGGGCCATTACAAAGACTTATTCCAGGTCATTGCCGAGGAGGACCAATATACATAATCTCTATCATTTCAGCCGAATAATTTCATCCATGATAACCATATGGAATATCCCCTATATTAATTTTTATTGAAGGAAGGCATATATATATATATAAATATATATATATAATATAATATATATATATATATATAGATAGATAGATAGATAGATAGATAGATAGATAGATATAAGCAAATACCATTTTCCTGTGGTATTCGCTCATTTAATGAAGTTACGCTCATCTACTGTTCATTTTTAAGCATACATATATATATATATATATATATATATATATATATTATATATTATATTATACATACATATATATATATATATATATAATATATATATATTGTAGATAAATTCTTCTGTTAAAACAGGATACGTCTCAAGTATAAAAGGGCCAATAAAACACTCTGGTTTAAAGCTAAGGACTATAATTCGGTGGACTTACTTCCACCCTTATATATATGTGTATAAATTAATTCATTCATTTATTTATTCATCTACGTAAGTTTTGAAGCCAGGATTCAAAAGTATAATTGCAAAACGGCAGTGATGTGTCTTTACTATTTACAAAGAATATTCTGCCAATAGGTAATACTGCTTCCTTTTCTTACGTTTCTATGTCTGCATATGTGCAGTACGTTGACTACTTAGATGAAGGATAATATAGTAGTTTTTGAGCTTATTTAATCATGCTTTTTAGATCGAGTTCTATGACCTTCTTTATGTATATTGGTAAAATACACAGAGGGTTGCATTCCCTCTTTGGTTATGCTAATTGTATTTTTTCATTTGTTTGTCAAATAATAAATCAAAATTGTAGCCTTTTGGCACCACTCCCTTTTATTTTAAATTAATGTATATGAATTCATATTAGATATAAAGCATTATTATTAATATTATTATCATTATATTATTACCTTTGCAATTGTACTGTTAATAAAGGTAACCATTTTGTGACAGGGCTGAGTTTCACTGGAAATCTTGCCTTTTATCATACGTAATGCAAGTTAACCTCATTTCGTCCCCTTTCCTTATCTTAAATTTTTAGGAAACCCTAAATTAGGTATTAAAAAATAATCGTCAAATTATTCTTGAACAGAAACAGGTTTACTGAACGAATATAATTATACAATAAAAGTGCAAATGTTTGTGAAAACAAGCTGACTTTTTATGGGATTTCATATAAATCCCCTTTCTCATAAATTCTTTCATTGTTAAATTCCATATATTATGTTACATGCTGATAGCGAAACCAGGCATTGCGCGAACTGCCAGAAATTTCAGGCAGTTAGCGAAATGCACTTAAGGACATTTGATCTCTCCAGGGGCAAGCACTAAACACGGTGAAACTGACTCACCTACACTGTTTCGCCGTGTTTAGTACTAGCACCCGCGGGGGTAATGTATTTCGCAGTGTTTAGCACAAGCCCCTGGCGGATCAAATGTCCCTAAATAGATTTCGGTATCTAACTGAAATTTCAGGCAGTACGTGAAATGCCTGGTTTCGCCATTTACCAGTAACATATAACAGTAGTTATATTGCAAATACAGTTATGCCTTTGAAACATGGGTAGCAGTCCCCTTAGACTTTTTAAAACTTTGCTCTGTTTGTACCAAAGTTCAGAACTTCACTACACTCATGCAAATTGCAAAATTACGAAACAGTTCATACTGTGCAAAATGGAAAAATTATTAGTTCCGAAATCGTAATATTATTATGTCCAAAATCGTAATATTATTATTTCCAAAATCATATTATTATTTCCAAAATCGTAATATTATTAGTTTCAAAATCGCAATATTGTTACTTCCAAAAGCGTAATATTGTTAATTCCGAATGAGTAATATCACTGGTTCCAGAATCACATTATTACTAATATTTCAATCACATTTACCACCCAACAACCACCGCCGCCCCCCCCCCCTTTACCCCCCCCCGAACAAAAAAGAAAAAAAAAAAACAAATAATTTCAACTAACTGTTGAGAACTTCAACTGGCAGCTGTGACTGAACACATTTGCAAAAGAATCGCTTTGGGCCTATCCGAGCGACCTCCAGCCCAGCTGCGTTGCAGTAGTTGATCAGGAAGAAACGGACACAAAAAAACACCCCAACTTTTGCCTGACGTCATCACGGGACCACGTGGTCAGGGAAGCTGACCAAATCCTGATTTGAGTTTTCGTTTATTTTAGCCATTTTAGACATTTTAGACATCTAGGATCTTTCCTAGATAGTGACCCCCCAAAAGGTTTTTTTTTTTTTTTTTTTTTTTTTTTTGGGGGGGGGGAGTCGTTATCCAGGGCTAATTTTCAGTCTTTTGTTTGTTTGTTTGTTTATATAGTGTTTTTATGTTGCATGGAACCAGTGGTTATTCAGCAACGCGACCAAAGGCTTCACGTGACTTCCGAACCACGTCGAGAGTGAACTTCTATCATCATAAATACGCATCTCTCACCCCTCACTTGAACGCCCGAGAATCGAACTCGCGGCCAACGAGGTGGCATGCCAACATCATACCGACCACGCCACTGAGGCGCTTTTCACAGTCATTTGTTGATGTTCACTACGGTAATCAAAACGGCCTTTTACGAAACTCCGCAAGTGGAAACGAATCCAGGTAAAACTGTCGCAGGTGAAAAAGTAACAGAAAATTTGTCACATTAATCTTTCCTAAACAGTGAACCCAAAGGTAACATTTTAGCCTGGTATGTATCCATGTATCCACCTTTACGTCGTGTTTAGTACAAGACCGTTGGGGGATGACCGTGAAAACATTAAAGACTAAATATCAAAAAGATAACAAACCCCAAAAGAATTATGATTTTTTCCTTGTGACTATTACCGACCACCATAAATTAATGTGCCATTTTTTCCCCAAGCCAAAATTGTTACTTTTTTTCTGTTACTTTATTTCCGGCCACCGGTGGATACATCCCGGGTTAAATCCCTCGGGGATCACAGTCTAGGAAACATCCGACATAAAGCTGCGCCTTATGCCGTGTCCACACGGTCGAACTCTGTCTGCAGACACAAAGACATTGTCTGTAAATGGGCAATTTAGGAGGACAAAACATCCAAATGTCCGTAAAGAGGGCACAAACAATGCCCTTTTTCTGACTGAATATGAAACGACAGCGCTGACAGACACAAAATCAGTTTTCAGTCTGTTTCTATCCTCACTGAGTTAAGAAATTTTTTTTATATTTTCTTAGATTTATTATTGTGCATCATGTCCAACTCAAACACGTATTGGTCTCGGGATAACATTATTGAATTAATTGAATTATTGCACGACCATGAATGTTTGTGGAAAGTAAGAAGTGTTTATTATAGGAATAGAAACCAAGGTGCTGTAGCCCCCAGAGAGATAACCGATAAGATTACCAGTAAAAGCTTCAAAGTTTTGACAACTGATGTGAAAAAAAATTAGACAATCTCAGAAACCAGTACCTTAGGGAAATGAGGCAAATGAAAATGTCAAAGAAGTCGGGAAGCGGAACAGATGGTATATATATATGCCAAAGGTGTGGTGGTTTAATTATCTACCTTTTTAAAATGATGGCGCCACTACAGGACCGTCTGTGTCGAATATGCCAAGCAGCAATAACCAACCTTCTGATCATTCCTGCAGGTACCCTACTGAGGAGGTTTTAGGTGAAGACTATTCCGACTCTGAGGTCTCTCTCTCTCTCTCTCTCTCTCTCTCTCTCTCTCTCTCTCTCTCTCTCTCTCTCTCTCGCTTCGAATATTTTTTTTTAATTGTCACATTCAGACTGATTAGCGATTACCTAAAGCCCGTAACCCACCTGCCCTGTAGCTCTGCAGGTTGGACGAAGTTTCGGTCGGAGTTTGGAAACTTTGTATGGTAAAGACCATAGTCTGAAAACAGAGTTCGACCGTGTGGACGCGGCATTAGTTGCAAGTCTTCTTTAATGTATCGAAGCTTCTGCTTCTGGAGTAGGCCCATACATCTGTTATGTGAAGTCTTCGCTCTTTACCCTTTTACTTTACCTCCGTCCCCGCACCCTATTTTCGGTCTTGCTGCACATTCGCTCCGACGCCCTCTTTTAAGCGCTGAATGGCCGGAAGTGCCCAGTGCTTGGCATCAGTCTAAATTTCATTCTTCGATCAGTGTGGTCTTTGGTTTTATCTTGTTTTTGAAGACATGGATTTGATGGAGGCTACTGGAAATCATAAACTTTTTCATAGTTCTTAAAGATCAAAAGAATCAATTTTATTTTACGAGTATGTTAAGAAACTTCAAATACTTCTACGTACAATGAAATTCATGTCCACTTTGAGAGTCACGTGACGTCAGACAAAACTTGACCGTTTTTAGGCCTACTTTGGGACAATCAATTTGTACAACGACTCTCCTGACCAAACAGCTTCGACAGTCCAGTGACGTCACATCGTCTACAATCCCGTCCAATGAGCCTACGAGAATGCATTTATTGCAACCAATCAGAGTGGAGGACTTGGTTAGGGGTAAACTTTAGGAAAGATCACTACGGTACTGAGGAATGATACAGTAGGTTAAATGTACTGTAACTTGTGAAGATACAGGGAGGTTTATGATAATAAAAACTATGAAAAGGCCAGATTATTACCAAAACAGGTAAAAAAATGCGCCGCAGTCATCTTGTCCATGAAGTAATATTAAGAAAAAGTATTTTCTGGTAGTTTAACTGACAAATGCCATATCTGTTTAAAGAAAAGACTGTTATTGTGTGTAGAGTTCTTTCTTACAGGCCAGCATAGAAATTAACTTTCGCTCTCTCTGACATATTTCTTTCATTTCCTTTTACTAATTCTACATGGGGAGGGGGAGGGGGGGTTCGAGGGCGTAATTCCCGTCCCGTGGCGTGGAACCAGTCAACAGGTAAATTTCTCTCTCTCTCTCTCTGTGTGTGTGTGTGTGTGTGTGTGTGTGTGTGTGTGTGTGTGTGTGTGTGTGTGTGTGTAAGGCTTCGTCGAAATCAGCAGTAATAGACATTCAAATACATATATTTTTCAAGACATTATTATGAATTACTGATGACGTCATTAGCCTAAAGATACATATTCCATCAAATAGAGTTGTATTCAGGGTCGGGTTCTCGTCTCATTTGTAATATAAGATCCTATGGGAGGACAAACGTTTCCCTAACTTGAAAATCGGAAAAGGAGACACCAGGTTTTTCTTTAATTTTTTTAACAGGACAAGAATTTCACACTTCATAAACCTTTAAAAAAAACGGTGGAGGGGGGGGGGGGGATGCTATAAACTGGACGACGTCTGGAAGGGCATATCGGGTCTACGGACGTTTAAGTCAATAGTAAACATATTAAAAAAAATAAGGGTTAAAAGATGGCAAAAATCGGATCACTTATTTAAATGAAAATGTAAAACTCTTCTTTGATAAATTTCGAAATATACTCCACTATTTTGTAATTTGATCTATTATTCATGTGCCACGGTATTTGGAAATGATTAAATTAACATTTTATTTACCAATAAATTAATCCTCACATTCATAGATCATATTATGAGGTCTGGAGAGAAATTATATTAAGATTGGTCTATGTAAAACCTTATCACCTCAACCTTGTCGCACCAAAGGATGGAAGAAGACTGACAACATCCCGTCACGTCACATGAAGCAGGGATTTACAAGCTCTGACTCCACCCCTCTTTTCCAAACAGAGAACTCCCATTGGCTGATGAAGCATCTTCCTTTGAGGTCTTAATTAAGGTCGAAGGGAGCAACCTTACGGCCCAGATACGTTGCGCAAAATTGATCACGAGGAAACAGCTATTAAAACCTTCAAGTTTTGTCTGACGTCACCACAGGACCCAACGGTCTGGGACTTGACCAAAAAAAAAAGAAAAAAAAAAGATTGATGAGTTAGGGACTTCAAAATTTATTAATACATGAAACCGAAATTCACATAGACTTCATGAAGGTTTAATGTTCCCTGTATTATATACAGACATTATTATTAGAAAACAAGTCTTATTTCAATATCAATGATTTATGATTTGGCCATCGTGAATTTATCAAAAGTTGCTATTGCCATTGTTAAAGCTATAATATTTTTTTGGACTTAAGTTGTAAAACTATATAGGACTCATTAATACCGAACTGCAAAAAGACAGACTAGACTTCAGCTATGTATTTGTCGCGTCAATAATTTGGTAATAAGCTTAAGGAAATTATCTGAATGAAAAGAAGCTTTTAAATTAAGCTAGATTCTCATAGCTTTAAAACACTTACCAAATAATCAAAACTGAACTTCATACATATATATACATATATATCCATATATATATATGTAACTGGGGGGATTCTCCCCCCATTATTCATAAGGTAAGCGTGGACACGAAACGGAAGGCAACCACACACAACATTACACACACAGGCTCTCTCTCTCTCTCTCCACCTCTTTCTCTCCATTCTAACAGGTAATGAAAATGAGAGATTTGCATCATAACATTAACGTTTATTAACAAGAATAAATAAATCAATCAACCAAGTAATCCAGTCTTACAGAATAACTCAAAAACAGTACAATGTCTAGTCACCAAAAAAAAGTCTACACCCCTCTGGGAATTCTTTGTCCCCCCGCATTCCAGATCCATCTGTTTCAAAGATACAGAACACATCCCGGTAAGTACACACAAGTTTAAAGACAAAGCTAATAAAATGGAACATCTTACAAGATATCAAACAAGCCATCCCTTTGGCTAAAGCACTTCAACACTTACCCAGACAACCGGACACTAAACACTATTAATAAAAAACTCCCCCGGCGAATGCCACGGCATCTTGCCTGTGACTTGAAGCCCCTCTATCAAAATCCCTCCATAGGCTTGCGTATGAACCTATTTAACAGAAAGAGGCGCACACGCACATACGAACACACAGTTCGCTAGCGCCTCACGGTTCTAGCTGCATCCAGTTTCACAAAGGCACTTTGAGAAGAGTTCATAAAACTGTCGTGCATTGACTTGTCGAACTAATCATTTTTATTCTCACGCCATCCCCAGAAACTCATTGTTCAGCTACTCTCAGGTCGTCACCTCTGCACTGTTCTCCACATTCCATAGGTCACAGGGAACAAATATATTATTAATCAAAACCCCTAGGCCTTACAGATATATATATATATATAATATATATATATATATATATATATATATATATATATATATATACACATACACACACACACGTATGTGTATGAAATCCCTCTTGACGTCAGACAAAGGTGAACATTTTTTATGGCCACTTCGGCACGATCCATTTATGCAAAGTCTCTCTCGACCAATCACATCATTCGAGGCCCCAGTGACGTCACCCATTCTACCGAATCTACTTTTGTTGCAATCAATCAGAATCCAGGAAGCGGGGTAAGTTAATACTTATATTCTGGCATTTTCAAAACCACATGGAGAGTAGGGATACACAGTCATTAAGAGAAATATTATTGATATAAGCAGAGTATTAATGCAGCATGACAGAGAGAGAGAGAGAGAGAGAGAGAGAGAGAGAGAGAGAGAGAGAGAGCTGCAAACCTTTGCTGTTCTCCTCCCGAGGGTCCAAACTGAGACTTGAGGATTTTTGAAAACGTTCGACGCCAACCCACTCGCTTTATTTTTGATGACTTATGATTATTTTATATAATCATGATGTTCCTGGTAATTCCATACAGTCGTCCGGGATAAATGAATAGCAAAAGTAACACAGTTACATGTAGAACATGGGTATAAAAACCCGTAGAATTCCTAAGAAAAGTTTTAAACGATGTGACAACTTTTTATTAACTGATTAGCCATAAAATTTAAATTATTAGACCCACCTCTAATTTAAGTAGAGCGGAAAAAGCTAATATTTCATAAAGTGACCTTTATTAATATCTTAAAAAACTGTATGTTTTATAGGGTCTTCCCTCATTTATTTCCATGATATTGTGCCCGTTCTAATCCATTTATTAATATATCACAGATGAAAATCAAAATATACCCAGTGGTGAGGTATACATCTCTCATTGTTTGTCCTCACCCCACAAGTGTCTGCAAGCAACTAGATCACCAAACAGAATGAGACTGGGTATCTGGCCCTTAACTCCGCCCATTTTTCGTAAGGAAGAAGTCTCATTGGTCGAGGGGGCTTTCTCAAAAGGAATCCACTTTCCTTTCGGCTTTTTTAGGCCTATAGAGGCCATGTGCGTTGCAGAAATTGATCGCGAATAAACAGCCATAAACACTGCCTAGTTTTGTCTGACGTCATCAGACAGTTTGCCGTTTGCTGGCGAGTAGGTAAAGGAGAAGTGACCGTTGACAAACGAGGTGTTCACCATAATTTAGGCTTAAATGTCCTAGGTTACATAGGACTAGAAATTGTGTGAGAGTCTTTTTAAAGAAATTGTGTGAGAGTCTTTTTAAAGAAAGTCACCAAATAATACAGGATTCTGTGATAGCATCTTGAGTAGGTGAAGTAAGCTTAACATGAACAGATACCAACGGTTGTTTAACAATCGTGATTCCACTGAAACGTAAATAGCATTTGTGGAGTTCCGGTAGTACTAGACTGTTGCTTAGCAGAACATACATGACATAAATATGTAACCCTGAATATATTCGTGTTTACGTTGGTTTTGTGTTTAATATCACTATTATATACGTGTCATTGTCAATACTGTACTCTCTCTCTCTCTCTCTCTCTCTCTCTCTCTCTCTCTCTCTCTCTCTCTCTCAACCATAGGTTTCTTTTAATTGATTTTAGGGCCTATTTCCTTCCCAAACTCCGTCATCGCGGCCTGTCAGTTGGCAGCACCACAAATGCTTCCTTCTGATTGGTTGCAACAGAGGCACTTCTCGATGGTGATTGGACGAGGTAAGAAGGGAATGACGTCACAAAAAGAAGACTGTCTCTGATTGGCCAAGAAATCTGTTGCAGAAATTGATCGTCCCAAAGTGGTCATAAAAACGGGCAAGTTTTGTCTGACGTCACAACACCAACGGAATTCAGGGTATGGGTATCGGGTAGGGAAGGACTATTAAGTAGCTTTTGATGGCAGGCCTTACTGTAACATGTGTGTGTAATATAGTATATGTATGTATAGTAATGTATATATATATATATATATATATATATATATATATATATATATATCATAGAAGTCCAGTAATATCCTTGTTTATCCAGATGAAATATATATTTTTGGAAATATTTACAAAGAGCCCGAAGAATGTTTTATAATCCAAAAAAACGCTGTTCGACTGCTAATTTTAAATGCCTTCCCCTTCCGTATAATCATGACCTGAAAAAAGTTTCTAATAATCTTAGAAATGAAAGGCATGGGTAAAGCGTAGTTTTCAATACCCTAATACTCTAAACAGAAAATTATCAAAAACAGTTGCAGAAAACCAAACACCGATGTTGGAGTCTATGCTGAAGGATGTAAAACTGACAAATGCTATATTGGTGAAAGCGGTCGTTCCCTGGACAAGAGGAAACGTGAACATATTGCAGAATGCAGTTTGGGTAACGTTTACAGCGCCACTGCCAAGCATACTTGGGGATCTGATCATGCCATCGACTTCAAGGGAGGAGAAGTTCTATACAAGAGTGCAGACAGGACCACTAGAAGAATTGTGGAAGGGGCTCTCATCACTTTGAATGACACCTTTGAGGAGAATACAGGCATTATAAACATTACTTTTGAGTGAAGAAATTTGCAAAAGGGTCAGAATTAAGAACTTCAGAAATGTGTGGAACCTTCTTCAGTCTGATAATGTAGATAACCATCCTTCGCCCGTTCCAGAGTCTGATCTACAAACTACCTTTTTGGCTAACGACCCTCAAGATGTCATTCAGGAAGAAGACCGGCGCTTTGTCCCGCCTCGAAGATCACAGGGAATTATGGAAAGGAATACGACCCAATGAATTGTTCGCATATTTTAACCTTATATAATTTTTTAATTTTTTCTTTTGTTTGTTTATGTTTATTTGGATTTCTTCACCAAAGCTATGTCTCTCATTTAGTTAGTGATCAAGTCCACAGGAGGATGGACGGAAGCTTTAATCTTTGTAAATATTTCCACAAATATATATTTCATCTAGACAAACAAGGATATTACTGTGGATCCTTCTACTGATTTCTTAGAAGTACGATACGGTTTTTTTTATATTGCATATAATTAACTATATATATATATATATATATATATATATAATATATATATATAGTATATATATATATATATATATATATATATATATTATATATATATAATATATATATGTGTGTGTGTGTGTGTGTATGTGATGATATATATATATAATTGCATACATATAAATATGCATACATACACACACACACACCACACACAAACATATATATATATGATATATATATATAGATGGTGTGTGTGTGGTGTGGTGTGTGTGTGTGTGTGTATTAGAGAGAGGAGAAGAGAGAGGAGGAGAGAGAGAGAGAGAGAGAGAGAGAGAGAGTTACCGATTAACCTTTGAAAGTTTAGCTGTGAAAACATCTCGAATATTGACAATATCTATCAATACATTAAGAAATGTTTCCCTTCTTGGCAAATAAATCACAAACTGATGATGAAAAAATAAAAAATAAATAAATAACAATTCAAATGCGTGAAATTATTTCATAGTAAAAAGATAAATCAAAACAGGACACCAAATTTTTAATATGTGGAAGAGAGAGAGAGAGAGAGAGAGAGAGAGAGCGAGAGAGAGAGAGAGATTTTAAATGTAATTACAAGTCCAATATTTCACCTACCGTACAATACGTTATGCCGTTAATTATCAAATCACTCAATTATCAAATATCACTCTTTTTAATGTTAAAAAGAAGTGTAGGCCTATAAATGCTAAGTTCATTCTTTTCATCTTGACCCTAGCTATGACAGAGAGGGAGAGTCACATTCGAGTCTGATGCCCACGGAAACGTTTCTCTCTCTCTCTCTCTCTCTCTCGTAGTGTCTAGTTCCCTATCAAGCCTTACCAATAAACGCTTCCAACTTTCTTCCTTTTGGCTGCAACAACGGCGTTCCTCGATGCTGATTGGACGAGGGAGAAAATGGTGACGTCACCGAAAGAGGACAGCCTCTGATTGGCCAAGAGATCTGTTGCAGAAATTGATCGCCCCAAAGTGGGCATAAACACGAGTAACTTTTGTCTGACGTCACAACACTAACGGAATTCGGGGTACAGGACAAGCGGAGATTACTGGGTAGGTCTAATGGCAGGACTTTATGTTGCTTATATATATATATATATATATATATATATATATATAATATATATATATATATATATATACCTAATATATTAATCCAAGGCGGATCAGGGATAGGAAATATCCATATGCATTTTACAATAATAATAATATATGCCGACGTTTCACAATCTTCATAGTTGCATTTCCTAGGCTGCAAACAAGCGAACATGACAATCAATAAACTAATAAAATCTGAATTACAAAATATAATTAAATTAAATTCATTCTGAATAAAATTACTAAAACATTTACTTAAAAGAACAAGCAAGTTGGCTGTTGACAACCTACCCAGAAGGAAGTTAAAAACAAACTAATGTACTCGTGTAAGAGTTACAACGAGAGAGAGAGAGAGAGAGAGAGAGAGAGAGAGAGAGAGAGAGAGAGAGAAACTGCTCGACAAAAATCTTCAAGCAATAAACAATTGTGTGGATGACGGTTTGGGCGGAGTTTAACACAGTGATACGGGTCTATTTGAATCATAATGGATTCCAGTTATTGTTAAAGATCGTTTTCTTTTTCTTTGGTAACATGTCCTATTATGGAGAAAGAATCTTTATTAGTCCATAAAAGTTTTAACATATTTTAAAATGGTTTCTGATAATTAGATTGTTCAGGGGCGGGCTGGACAATCTGAGACTTAAGGCTTTTTGAAAACGTTCGACGGCAAAGCCCAAACCCTCGTCCTCGTATTTTGTTGATGGCCTTCTGGGTCTTTTTACGGTCTTTTTATAATTAATTTGAGGTTTCCGCAGTAATTTCAATACAAGTCATTATCCGGGTATGAAATAATTTAGGCAAAAGAAATATAGATACAGTCTAGAAACACGGGGTGTCAAAACATCCCGGCGTAGAATTTCCTAAGACAAGCTTTACGTGACATGACCAACTTTTTATTAATTGAACTTGACCAAATAGATCATCAAATTATTAAGACCCGCTTACAAATAAATTGAGCATAAAAGCTAATATTTCCAAAAAAGTGCTTTTATTTACATTTTCATAAAAAGAAATTACATAAAAATTTTTTTCGAAGGGTCCTCTCCTCATTATTTCCCACGAATTTTTATTTTTGCTCGTTCAAATCCAGTTTGATTAATATATCACACATGAAAATCCAAATATATCCCATGTGTTCAGGTATAATTCCGTTCTCTCAATAGTCTAATGTCCTCATCCCCAACAAGTGTGCTGCAAAGCAACTGGAAAACCTCATACCAAAAGAAGATGAGAAGCTAGGTAATCGTGGCCCTTAACTCCGACCCACTTTGTTCGTAAGTAAAAGAAAGCCTCTATTGGTCGAGGGGACGTTTATTCTCAAAAGGAATGCCAACTTTCCTTTTCAAGTTTTTTTTTTAGGGCTAATGAGGCCAACGTGCGTTGCAGAAAGAAATTGATCGGCGATGAAAACAGCCCATAAAAACTGGCCAATCTTTTGTTCTGACGCTCAATCAAGAATGTTGTTTGCCGGTTTGGCTGGCGAGTTAAAGTAATGGAAATAACAGTGACCGTTAACCGTTTCAAACCTAGGTGTTCATTTACAATTGGAATATTTGAATCTGTACTTAACAGAACACTTTTAACCGATAGTTAAAAACTGGAGTCTTTTTATTTCATGTTCTATATCTGAAATGATTGGTGTGCATTATATTTCACTACTTAGATGGGGAATAATATGGTTGTTGTTTTATCTTTGTTTACTACACGCATTTTTAGATCTAGGCTTGGTTGTACGTAATTAACCATTTTTTTTTTTTTTTTTTAAATGTTTATTGGCAAAAGAGAGACAACTTTCGTTGCGCTAATTGTATTTTTCCTGTAAATTTGAAGAGTAATCGACAGATCAATAATTGTAGCATCTCGGGCACCAATTAGGTTTTATTTTCAATTATTGTATACAAATTCAATATTCGCGCATAAAGTTTATTATTGTGATTGTTATCATCAATGCAATCAATCTGAAGGATTAATATGTCGTAGGATGGGCGCCATAAGACCTAGAAAAGGCTTATTCGTCGGTCAAATGGTCTGCGGAGTACCATTGTAAAAGTCCACCAATATGCATACAGGGAATTTCAAATGAAAAGTATCTTGGAGTAGGGTGGAAAGTATGCTTAAGACATGAACCAGATACCAACGGTTTTTTATTCATTTTTTTTAAACCAATCATTGATTTCTCTGTAGAAACGATAAATAGACCCTGTAGAGTCCGGTAAGCTACTAAGAGCTGTTGCCAACATAAATGAATAAATAAATAAACTCAATCCCTTTTACATACTTCATGTTTACGGCTTGGTTTTGTTTTGTGCAATAATCACTACTCATATAAGCGTAATATTGCCAATACTGTAACTATTTCTATCTCGTACTCTCTCTCTCTCTTCTCCTTCCTCTCCTACCGATCTCTCCTCCCTCTTCCTCTCTCTCCATGTTTTTATTTGTTCTTTTTTTTTTTAGTGCCCTCTTTTCCTTTAACACCACCCCGCCCAACATCGCAGCAGTACCCGGCAAATGCAAATCCAGAATTGCTTCCCACTCTCGATTCTGGTTGCAACAGTAAAGCAAGATCTGCGAATGGCTGATTGGCTGGAGGTAACAAGGGAATGACGTCACAAAAAGAAGGACGGTTTCTAAATTATGGCGGAAGAAATCTGTTTGGCAGAAATTGTTAATTCGTCCAAAAGTGGCCATAAAAAATGGGGTAAGTTTTTGTCCTGACGTAAACAAACAACAACGGAATTCAGGGTATGGGTAAACAGGACAGGGAAGGACTATTGGGTTAGCTTGTTGGACGGCAGGCCATAAATCTGTCACGCGCTATTATTTAGTGGCATAATCCAATCATATTACATAGCTACATTATAGTATATAGTATATATAGTATATATTATATAATATATATATATATATATATTAATAAGTTCACATACCAACATGGATTAAGTATAATATTAAATAGAAACATCAATGAATCTCGTGTATATATTGTAATAATGTATATTATATTATAATATATATAGTGGAAGAGCGAGAGAGAAGAGAGAAGATGAGAGAGAGAGAGAGAGAGAAGAGAGAGAGATAAATATATATATATATATATAGAGAGAGAGAGAGAGAGAGGAGAGAGATGAGAGGAGAAGAAGAAGAGAGAGAAATTTTATATGTAATTACAAACCCCAAACATTTCACTTATCGCGCCAAATACGTTATAATCCGCATTTAATTAATTAAATAAAAAAAGTGTGGGCTAAGTAAATTTAAGGAGTTCATTATCCCTTCATCTTAAGCCCCTAAGGCCCTATGACAGGGAGGAGAAGTTCACATTCGAAGTCGTATGCCCAACAGATACGTTATCTCTCTCTCTCTCTCTCTCTCCTCTCTTCCTCATCTCTTCTCTCTCTCTCTCTCTCTTCATCTTCGTTGTAGCGCCTAGTTTCTCTTCCAAGCCTGACCTCTATACGCGCTTTCAAGACTTTTTCTTTGATGATTTGGTTGTAATGCAACGGCGTTTTCTTCGGATGGCTGATTGGGACTGAGGGAGAAAACTTGGTGACGTCCAACCGAAAGAAAGAAGACGGGTCTCTGATTGGCCAAGGAGATCTGTTGCAGAAATTGATCGTCCGCCAAAGTGGGCACAAAAACGGAACAAGTTTTGTCTGACGTCAGCCAATCACTAACGTGAAATTCGAGGGTATAGGACAAGGGGTAATTACTGGGTAGGTTTAATTGGCAGGACCGTTTTATGTTTGCTTATATATATAATATATTAATATATATATAGTATATATAATATATATAATATATATATAATATAATTATGTTATAGTAATAACGTATATATATATATATATATATATATAATATATTAATATGCTGAATGAAAGACAAAATAATATTAGCGCCCCCCCCAAAAATAAGAGCAGGAAGAATCATTCTTTTATTATTAGAGGCTTCGAGGGTTCAAAATCTCATCAATCAGGCCTGAAGAAATTGACAAAGATGAGAAAATCAACGAAACTACGAAGTTCGTTGTCTTACAAAATTTCTTCAGTAAAAATGCAAACAAAACCATAAAAACGAAACAGCAAAATGCAAAACTTAAAAATTTTATCCCTCAAAATTTACGAAACAAAACTAAAAAGGCAAAATATAAAAAAGGTGAAATGTAAACACCCCAAAGTAAAATGGCTAACCAACCCACTTGTTTTACCTGTTTATGAAAATCACAACGACAGGTCGCACTACTTGAATACCGGCGGACGGAGTTTTTGGTTTAATTTCCCGGTTTCATTCCCTCTGAATAAACTTACCAGTAAGAAGAATAACCGCCTGTGGCAATAGGAACTTTCTTCCTTACAGACCTAGCAGAGAAATCAAAACTTTCTCTCTTGGAAAATTAACTTTCTTTCTAAATTAAGCTTTCTCTCATTAATTGAAATATTTCTGCTTGAAACTTAATACTTTTGTTCCTCGAAATTGAACTTTCTATCTGTGTCCATTTGTCCCTTCCATTACCTTTAAACATTTAATCGATCTCATTCTACCTGGGGAAAGGGTTCGTGGAACCAAGTCTACCAGGTTAAATCTCCTCTCTCTCTCTCCTCTCCTCATCTCTCTCACTCTCATCTCTCTCTCTTAGGTCTCTCTCTCTCCTCTTTTTGTGTGCCGTGGTGCGTGTGTGGTACTAAGGCGTTCGTCATATCAGC
>NC_061093.1:17161270-17175169 GCF_015104395.2 Macrobrachium nipponense | reverse complement strand
TCCGTCCCTCTTTTCCTAACAGAGAACTCCATTGGCTGATGAAACATCTTCCTTTGAGGTCTTAATTAAGGTCGGAGTGAGCAACATTGCGGCCCAGATACGTTGAGCAAAATTGATCACGAGGAAAACGGCTATCAAAACCTTCAAGTTTTGTCTGACGTCACCACAGGACCCAACGGCCTGGGACTTGACCAAAAAAAAAAAAAAAAAAAAAAAAAAAAAAAATATATCTATATAGTATATATATATATATATATATATATATATATATATATATATATATATATATATATATGTATATATATATATATATATATATATATATATATATATATATATATATATATATATATATATATTGATGAGTTAGCGACTTGAAAATTTATTAATAAATGAAACCGATATTCACATAGACTTCATGAAGGTTTAATGTTCCCTGTATTATATTAACAGACATTATTACTAGAAAACAAGACTTACTTCAATATCAATGATTTATAATTTGGCCATCGTGAGTATCAAAAGTTACTATTACCATTCTTAAAGCTATAACATTTTTTGGACTATGTTGTAAAACTATATAGGACTCATTAATACCTAACTGCAAGAAGACAGACTAGACTTCAGCTATGTATTTGTCGAGTCAATAATTTGGTAATAAGCTGAAGGAAATCTTCTGAATAAAAAGCTCTTAAATTAAGCTAGTTTCTCTTAGCTTTAACACATTTATACCAAATAATCAAAACTGAACTTCATAACACATATATCCATGATATAATATATATATATATATATATATATATATATATATATATATATATATATATATATATATATATATATATATATATACACGTATATGTGTGAAATCCCTATTGACGTCATACAAAACTGAACATTTTTTATGGCCACTTCGGTACGATCCATTTATGCAACGAGTCTCTCGACCAATCACATCATTCGAAGCCCCAGTGACGTCACTTTCTACCGAATCTACTTTTGTTGCAATCAATCAGAATCCAGGAAGCGGAGTAAAGTTAATACTTATATTCTGGCATTTTCAAAACCACATGGAGAGTAGGGAGGTACACAGTCATTAACAGAAATATTATTGATATAATCAGAGTATTATTGCTGCGTGACTTAGAGAGAGAGAGAGAGAGAGAGAGAGAGAGAGAGAGAGAGAGAGAGAGAGCTACAAGCCTTTGCTGGTGTTCTCCCGAGGGTCCAAACTGAGACTTGAGGTTTTTGAAAACATTCGACGCCAACCCACTCGCACTATTTTTGATGACTTATGATTATTTTGTATAATTATGAGGTTTCTAGTAATTTCATACAGTCATCCGGTATAAATAAGTAGCAAAAGTAACACTGTTACATCTAGAACATGGGTGTAAAATCCCGTAGAATTCCTAAGACAAGTTTTAAATGATGTGACAACTTTTTATTAACTGATTAGCCATAAAATTTAAATTATTAGACCCACCTATAATTTAAGGAGAGCGGAAAGAGCTAATATTTCATAAAGTAAACTTTTTTTAATAACTTAAAAAACTGTATGTTTTCAAGGGTCTTCTCTCATTTATTTCCATGATATTGTGCCCGTTCTAATCCATTTATTAATATATCACAGTTGAAAATCAAAATATACCTAGTGGTGAGGTATACATCTCTCATTGTTTGTCCTCACCCCACAAGTGTCTGCAAGCAACTGGATCACTAAACAGAATGAGACTAGGTATCTGGCCCTTAACTCCGCCCACTCTTCGTAAGGAAGAAGCCTCATTGGTCGAGGGGACTTTCTCAAAAGGAATCCACTTTCCTTTCGGCTTTTTTAGGCCTATAGAGGCCAAGTGCGTTGCAGAAATTGATCGCGATGAAACAGCCATAAAAACTGACAAGTTTTGTCTGACGTCATCAGAGAGTTTCCCGGTTTGCTGGCGAGTAGGTAATGGAGACAGTGACCGTTGACAAACGAGGTGTTCATCATAATCTAGGCTTAAATGTCGTAGGTTACATAGGACTACAAAAGGCTTATTCATCGGTCAAATTGTGCGAGTATCTTTTTAAAGAAAGTCACCTAATGATACAGGATTCAATGACAGCATCTTGAGTAGGTAAAGTATGCTTAACATGAACAGATACCAACGGTTGTTTAACAATCGTGATTTCACTGAAACGTAAATAGCCGCTGTGGAGTCCGGTAGTACTAGACTGTTGCTTAACATAAATATGTAACCCTGAATATATTCGAGTTTACATTGGTTTTGTGTTTAATATCACTATTATATACGTGTCATTGTCAATACTGTACGTTCTCTCTCTCTCTCTCTCTCTCTCTCTCTCTCTCTCTCTCTCTCTCTCTCTCTCTCTCTCTCTCTCAACCATAGGTTTTTTTTAATTGATTTTAGTCCCTATTTCCTTCCCAAACCCCGTCATCGCGGCCTATCAGTTGGCAGCACCACAAATGCTTCCCTTTGATTGGTTGCAACAGAGGCACTTATCGATGGTGATTGGACGAGGTAAAAAGGAATGACGTCACAAAAGAAGACGGTCTCTGATTGGCCAAGAATCTGTTGCAAAAATGATCGTCCCAAAGTGGCCATAAAAACGGGCAAGTTTTGTCACAACACCAACGGAATTCAGGGTATGGGTATCGGGTAGAGAAGGACTATTAGGTAGCTTTTGATGGCAGGCCTTATCCACAGTAATATCCTTGTTTATCCAGATGAAATATATATTTTTGGAAATATTTACAAAGAGCCGGAAGAATATTTTATAATCCAAGGGAAAGCTGTTCGACTGCTAATTTTACCTTCCCCTTCCGTATAATCATGACCTGAAAAAAGTTTCTAATAATCTTAGAAATGAAAGGCATGGGTAAAGCGAAGTTTTTCAATACCCTAATACTCTAAACAGAAAATTGGTAAAAACAGTTGCAGAAAACCAAACACCGATGTTGGAGTCTATGCTATAGGATGTAAAACTGACAAATGCTATATTGATGAAAGCGGTCGTTCCCTGGACGAGAAGAAACGTGAACATATTGCAGATTGCCGTTTGGGTAAAGTTTACAGCGCCACTGCCAAACATACTTGGGGTTCTGATCATGCCATCGATTTCAAGGGAGGAGAAGTTCTATACAAGAGTGCAGACAGGACCACTAAGAGAATTGTGGAAAGGGCTCTCATCACTTTGTAATGGCACCTTTGAGGGGAATATAGGCATTATAAACAACTTACTTTTGAGTGAAGAAATGTGCAAAAGGGTCAGAATTAAGAACTTCAACAATGTGTGCAACCTTCTTCAATCTGATAATGTAGATAACCACCCTTCGCCCGTTCCAGAGTCTGATCTACAAACTACCTATTTGGCTAACGACCCTCAAGATGTCATTCAGGAAGAAGAAAGGCGCTTTGTCCCGCCTCGAAGATCACAGGGAATTATGGAAAGGAATACGACCCAATGAATTGTTCGCATATTTTAACTTTATTTCATTTTTCTTTTGTTTGTTTATGTTTATTGGATTTCTTCACCAATGTTATGTCTCTCATTTAGTTTAAATAGTGATCAAGTCCACAGGAGGATGGACGAAAGCTTTAAGCTTTGTAAATATTTCCACAAATATTTATTTCATCTGGATAAACAAGGATATTACTGGGATCCTCTATTGATTTCTTAGAAGTACAAATCGGTGTTTTTTATAATGCATATATATATATATATATATATATATATATATATATATATATATATATAATATATATATAATATAATGCATATATTGAATTATACATATATATGCATACACACACACGCACACACACACATATATATATCTATATATATATATATATATATATATATATATATATATATATATATACATAATATGTGTATATAAATATATATACATACATATATATATATATATATATATATATATATATATATATATATATATATATATATATATATATATATATATATATATATATATATATATATATATCTATCTATCTATCTATCTATCTATCTATCTATCTATCTATCTATATATATATATATATATATATATATATATATATATATATATATATATATATATATATATATGAGAGAGAGAGAGAGAGAGAGAGAGAGAGAGAGAGAGAGAGAGAGAGAGAGACTTACCGATTAACTTTAAAACGTTTAGCTGTGAAAATATCTCGAATATTAACAATACTTATCAATACATTAAGAATGTTTCCCTTCTTGTCAAATAAATCACAAACTGATGATGAAAAAATAAATAAATAAATAAATAAATAAAAAACAATTCAAATGCGTGAAATTATTTCCATGGTAAAAAGATAAATCAAACAGGACACCGAAATTTTTAATGTGGAAGAGAGAGAGAGAGAGAGAGAGAGAGAGAGAGAGAGAGAGAGAGAGAGAGAGAGAAATTTTAAATGTAATTACAAGTCCAATATTTCACCTACCGTACAATACGTTATGCCGTTAATTATCAAATCACTATTTTTAATGTTAAAAAAGAAGTGTAGGCCTATAAATGTAAGAGTTCATTCTTTTCATCTTGACCCTAGGCCTATGACAGAGAGGGAGAGTCACATTCGAGTCTGATGCCCACAGAAACGTTCTCTCTCTCTCTCTCGTAGTGCCTAGTTCCCTATCAAGCCTTACCAATAAACGCTTCCAACTTTCTTCTGATTGGCTGCAATAACGGCGTTCTTCGATGCTGATTGGACGAGGAGAAAATGGTGACGTCACCGAATGAGGACAGCCTCTGATTGGCCAAGAGATCTGTTGCAGAAATTGATCGTCTCAAAGTGGGCATAAACACGAGTAACTTTTGTCTGACGTCACAACACTAACGGAATTCGGGGTACAGGACAAGCGGAGATTACTGGGTAGGTTCTAATGGCAGGACTTTATGTTGCTTATATATATATATATATATATATATATATATATATATATATATATATATATATATATATATATATATATATATATATATATATATATATATATATATATATATTAATCAAGGCGCGTCAGGGATCAGGAACTATCCATATGCATTTTATAATAATAATAATATATGCCGACATTTCACAACTCCTCATAGTTGCATTTGCTAGGCTGCAAACAAGCAAACATGACAATCAATAAACTAATAAAATCTGAATTACAAAATATAATTAAATTAAAACATTCTGAAAAAAATGACTAAAACATTTACTTAAAAGAACAAGCAAGTGGCTGTTGACAACCTACCCAGAAAAAAGAGAGAGAGAGAGAGAGAGAGAGAGAGAGAGAGAGAGAGAGAGAGAGAGAGAGAGAGAGAAACTGCTCGACAAAATCTTCAGGCAATAAACAATTGTGTGGATGACGTTTGGGAGTTTAACAGTGATACGGTCTATTGATCATAATGGATTCCAGTATTGTTAAATCGTTTTCTTTTTGTACCTGTCCTATTATTGAGAAATCTTTATTGTCCATAAAAGTTTTACATATTTTTAAATGGTTTCTGATATTAGATTGTTCAGGGCTGGATAATCTGAGACTTAAGGTTTTTGAAAACGTTCGACGCAAACCCACTCCCTCTATTTTTGATGCCTTATGGTCTTTGTAAATAGCAAAAGGAATACAGTTACATTTAGAACATGGGTGTAAACACCCGTAGACTTCCTAAGACAAGCTTTACGTGACATGACAACTTTTTTCTGGGCTCAGTCGTGTCGGCCTGTGAAATAATCCTTAAGTTCATTATTTCTAGGTAAATAACCTAATAATCACCAGAGAAAAAATAAATTCAAGAAGATGTCAGTATAACTGACTCGCTCACTCTATAAAAGAAGTGTCGGTATGGTAACAGGGGCGAGTGAGACCACTACCACGAACCACTTGCCATTTAGAACTTTCCACATCAAAATCCCCCACCTGAGAGAGCCGATCCTAAAGGAGGATGCGCCCGCTACTGCTACTAATACCACGCCAAGCGGAGTGCAGCGCCTCTAGTGGCCATCCTTTTATTTTAGCTCATCGCAGACACACGCGTTTTTCTTCTAATGTGTTGTGATCGCTATTTGGATTTTTCTTCGAGATGGAACGCACTGCTATTGCCACGGCTAAGTTAAGTACCCGAAAGGTCAAGAATTTGTATTTTTGTCTTCCAGGGACCAGTATTTTCCGTTTTTTAGGTTACATACGGTCACCCGGTTGACTCGTGGCGGCCATGAGCCCGCCTCGTGTTGTTAAGATTTCCCAGTCTTCCATACTGGGACGTCTTTCTTCCTTTCTGGGTTCTTATTATGCGTTCATCTGTTATTTACATCGTATTTAGAATTTAGGAATTCACAGCCCATACCTTTGTCACCCAGTTATCTCTATGGTTTAGGTATTTAGGGCTATAGTGTGTTTTTCCCTAGTCCAGCATCCCAGCTTTTGCTCTTCATCGGCTACGGCTGGCTACGAGTAGTCGACTGGTCTTCGGATCGGTTCGCCTTCTCCTGGACTCCTGTCTCTCTCACTCGTGTGATCCTTCCATTCTTTTACGATGTATTTATTTATTTATATTACCATTATCCAGTGTTATTTTATTTTTGTTAGGCTAGCTTTTAGGGCGCCCAGTACCTAGGCTTTATCTTCTTCCTTCGTGTTCATTCACACTTGGTACAGTTGGGTTCGCGTGGTCACTAGCCTAGTGGTTGTCTTGCTTATCGCCCCTTGGTCCACCTCGATCATGTGTCCCACTGGGCGCCCTACCCTACTCCCTTCCCTCTCTTCCGCGCGGTAAGGGGGGGTCTGGCCGGGCTCTCCTCGGTTGTTATGGCAACAAATTGTCGCCTCCCTCCCTCTCTCTCCGAGGGGGCTCCTGGAAGGACCCGGTCAGCTGGGAGTCTGGGTGACCAATTTGTAGTCTCGGGTACCGGGGTACTCCGATGTGTAAGGGGGTTGGGGTTGGCCACCCCTCCCCCCGGAGTCGCCCCGGCCCTCTCCAGTGTGTCTCGTTCGCTCTCCCCACACCCCTATTTTTCTCCCACGACGGACGGAGCCCCTGTCCACTAGCCGGGGGCCCCTTCGGTGTCGGAATAGTAACTGGCTCCGCCAGCCACCGGGGTAGGGGTTCTACTAGTGGTCTCAAAAGCTTGCTACTACTACTTCTTTCCGCTACCAGAGGGGAGCTTGCTTCCTTACCCGGGCACTCCTCTAGTAGTCGGAGGAAGGCATGTCTTACTCCCTGTTTGTAGTATACATGCCCTTTTTATAATTTTATTGTTATTTACTATTAACTGCCTCTTCCGTTCTCCGTCGTGGTTTATCCTCACTAGGGTTTTCTCACCACTGGTTGCTGCTCCTTCTCCGTCCACGGGTGTACGCCGGAGACTCAACCAGATGCCCTAACAACCACAGTATTGCGGTAGAGGGCATAGTTTTAGTATAACTTGCATACTTCGGCATGCAAACGGAATTCACGTTAGGTTGTAAGTGTGTATTCTCGATACTCATGTATCCTTCCACTTACAGGCTACCAATTGCCAGGAACCGGGCTGCAATGCAGTCCTCCATGACCCCTGTGGCCACGAGGAGTGTAGGACCCACTCCCCGTGCGCTACTACCACGGCAAACTGATCGTCTGGCACCATGAGGCATGTACCATATGCTATGACCTCGTGAGTCAGCTTTTGGATGGGGTAAGTAGGTTTCAAGGTAATTATATATCTCTAATATCTTAGTTCTAAGTCTTAGTTGTAAGCTATAGCTCCGCCGTTAGTCTTCATTGGTCCTCTCTTTCAGGCTGCCTCTGTAAAGGAGGTCGCTCTGGCAACCCTCTGAAGGCTTGGGTAGGCGGCTTCGGCAAGAACGCCGCCAAGGACAGCCATACATCCTTGACAAGAAGTTGGCTGTCCAGATCTTCCCCCGGAGGAAAGCGACAGGATATGTGGACCCCGCCACAGCAGCCCAGCCATAGCTTCTATTCAGCGCGAGGTACAGCAGGCCTTCGGGAACGTATCAAGCCAGAAAACCGTGCCGAACGTCGCCACTTTGACATTAATATAGAGCCAATGGCGGTAGGTGTTGAGGATTTGTTGGTCGAGGTAGGTACTTCGGGTGCTCAAGGGTTTCCTTTGGGCGCACCTGGATCTTCTTCCCTGTTCCTTCCTCTTCTTCCTTCCAAGGCTTCACGGGATCTGAAATCCCTACTTCCTTCGCCTGCTGCTTCTGTGCCTCCTAAAGTTGAAGGGACACAGAGAGCAAAAAGACCCTCCAGAAGACGACGCCCAAAAAGTCATCGTCTTCCTCCTCACGTAAGTCTTCGGCATCCTACTCCGGAGCAGTGAAGGCTAAGTCTGACTCTTCACATTCGAGAGGGTCGAGAAGCAAAGCTTCTAAGGAGAAGGTCCGCGCTCCGACCGAGCCAGTACCGTCTCCGGTTGCTACCGGATCCACTCCGGTGACTCCTGCGGGATTGCGGCACCTAGTGCCTTTGACCCCGCCATCTTCTCGGCAGGGGTCCTACAACAAGTAGGAGAGATGGTTGGATCACTTGGGACGAGATTTGAGCAAATGTTTGCTCAACTCTCTAGCAGCATCAACCAGTCAGGTCAATCAATTCAGGATCTCTCTTATCGTGTTCTAGAATACGATAATCGCTTTTGCTGGCCTGAACCAGGCTCCTCAGGCTAACTTCCCGGTAGGAGGTACTGGTCTGGTCCAGTTACCGCCTCATTACTCTTCCGGCCTTCTCTATGAACAATCCTTGGAGGGTAGCAGCCTATGCCTCCCCTTCAAGGATGGTATGATTTCAATACCGGAGTGTGGAACAAGAAGGATTGAGGACTTCGAGTTCTAACCCCCCCAGATTGACTCAGCCTTTCATAGGATATGCCAGGCTAACACAGACAGCGCTCAATAGGGAAGACAAGATCCCTAGGGAGACTGTCTTGTACACTAGAGATCACGCCCAAAGAGAGTGGGTCACTGGTCTGGAGGATTGGGATTGTTCCAATACCAAACTCCAGGCCTTCAAGAGTCCCTTCACCCTTTTTGCCACGGAGGAGGAGGCTTCACTCCCCTTTAAGATGGGGTGGAGCGACCTTCATGCTGTTTTGAAGGATGAACCCATTCCACAGCTCAGGGAAGCAGATCCAACATCTCCTCTCTAACCTGCGTTTGGAGAAACTTTGGGAGAACCTGCCGGCCACTTTTACAGTAGGAAGCTGAAACCGGACTGTGCCATGGATCAGTTGCGGTGAAAAAAAAGCTTCCTAGACTGCCTGATAGCCTCATTCAGGCAGAATTTGATGCAAGAACTAGGCTAGGAGATCATTAACTCCCTAGTCATAACGGAGATGGCTGCTCTTTCATACGCTACGGAGCCTCTATTCAAGATCCTTGCTAAGTCCCAACTTCAGTCGGTTCAGGCAGATGCTTACGACTTCTTCATGGCTAGAAGAAACTGTCGTAAGCATGTGTGCAAGAAGCCACCATTCGACACGAACCGAATAGGCTTCTTGCTTCCAACATGTGGGGTGTAGACCTGTTCCAGAATCTTCTGAATGAATGGTGCACACGAAGTTCCAGGCTTAACCAAAGCCTTAGAGCTAGGTGGGGTATCTCACCAAGAGGAAGCAGGAGAACCCCCCGTCTTCAGGTAAAAAGCTGAAGAAAACCAAGAGGTTCCAGCCATACCAAAAACACCAGCAACAGCAGCACTTTGTCCAGGCCGTCCCAGTTACCCAACCGGGTCAGCCTTCGACATCGAAACAGAACCAGCCTATCCTCTTGCTATCCCCCCAGAATCAGCCCTCAACCTCGTACACCGTCTCTCCGGCTTTCAATTCCATGTATGAAAACCAGGCCTTCCCTACCTTTAATAGGTTCTCAAGGGGAACGCAGGGCAAGAGGTAACTTTCGCCAGCGAGGTTCGGGAAAGGGCTTGCTAGCAGGGGTAAACACTTCAGAGGAGGACGTGGAGGGTCATCCCACACAGCAGCAGAGAGACTCCCCAGGTAGGAGGGAGGCTGTTCCTCTTCCGTCACAGGTGGGGGTTCAGCAAATGGGCACAGAGCATCGTGTCCAAAGGATTAGGTTGGAGTTGGATCAAAGATCCTCCACCAACCAAATCATTTCTTCAATTATCCTCCCACAATCTGTCAATTCCAGTGATCAAAAGAAAAGAAAATAGCCAAAGTCAGTGAGGCAATTTCTCAACAACAAACAAGCTTCAAGGAGAAACCAGGAAAGAATCCTAGGTTCCCCTCCAGTTTGCCTCAGTGACGGATGTCCTTTTGAAGGCAAGACTGAAAGATATAAATCGAGTTTGGCGCTCAAGAGCAAATGTCAAATCTCGAGACAAGTTGTCAGTGATTCCACAAATCCTTTGCAACCAACTTCGTCCATGGGCGAAGGTAAAGAATCTGTCCAAGACAGTTCCCCTTCAATATCCTCCTCCGGCGTTAACTATTCACACAGACGCCTCCCTTACGGTTGGGGAGGATACTCTCAATTCAAGCAAGTTCAGGGGACTTGGTCCACTCAGTTCCGCCAGCTCCACATAAATGTGCTGGAAGCAATGGCAGTTTTTCCTTACCCTAAAGAAGCTCCTTCCTCCAAAGAAGTCTCATCTAAGGCTAGTTTTGGACAGTGCAGTAGTAGTTCACTTCATCAACAGGGGAGGATCCAAATCCAAACATGTGAACCATGTCATGATAGCCATTTTGCCCTAGCGAACAGGTACAAATGGCACCTATCATCCACCCACTTAGCAGGGGGTAAGGAATGTAATAGCGGACGCCTTGTCCCGTTCAGTTTCTCTGGAATCAGAATGGTCTCTAGACGTCAAGTCGTTCCAGTGGATATGCCAGAGTGTACCAGATCTCCAGGTAGATCTATTCGCCTCACAAGCGAACCACAAGCTCCCTTGCTATGTGCCCCCACCTGGACCCTCTGGCCTATGCCACGGACGTCTTGTCGATAGATTGGAATCAGTGGAGAAAGATCTACATCTTTCCTCCAGTGAATCTTCTCTTGAAAGTTCTGAACAAAATAAGGACTTTCAAAGGTCAAGTAGCTCTGATTGCTCCAGATGGCCAAAGAGCAATTGGTACCCCTGCTACAGGAGTTCGGGCCTCCGACCTCAACGGATTCCCAACCCCAAACTATCGCAATCAGTACAAATGAGGACTGTGTTCGCTTCCTCAGGAATTCTCAAGACCCTAACTTTATGGACTTCATGAAGTTTGCGGCTAAAAAAGATGCAGATATTGATCCCAAAACATCCTCTTCCTAGAATCAGATAGAGGGAATCAAACTATAAGACAGTATATGACTGCTGTCAAAAAGTTGGCATCTTTCTGAAGGAAACAGACACTACAACCATGACAGTTAACTTAGCCATATCTTTTTTCAGGACCTTGTTTGGAAAATGACTAGCAGCTAGCACTATTACCACTAATAAATCAGCTTTGAAGAAAATCTTCAGTTGGGTTTTCAAATAAGACTTAACAGAATACTTACGTCTATTCCAAAGCCTGTGCTAGACTTAGACCCTTCTGAGAGACCCCTACTTCGGTTTTTCATGGTTTTAATGACATCCCTCAAACCTAGCCTCGGGACACTGACAACTCGTCTTGCACATTTATAATGTTACTTAGAAAGACGTATTTTTACTAAGCCTGGCCTCAGGGGCCAGAATTTCAGAACTGTCGGCTCTATCCAGAGATACGGGTCATGTGGAATTTCTCCCTTCAGGAGAAGTTTTGCTTTCCCCGGATTGCACTTTCTTAGCTAAAAATGAGGATCTCTAGCAAGGTGGGCACCTTGGAAAGTCATTCCTCTTCCCAGGATCCCTCTCTCTGGTCCAGTATTGACCTTAAGAGCCTTTCTGTTCTCGGACATCCTCTAGATCCTCAGGTCTCTTTTATGAGAGAGAGAGGTGGCACCTTATCAGTAAAAGGAATCAGACAGCAGATCCTTTACTTCATTAAACAAGCCAATCCTGAATCATTCCCAAAAGCACATGATATCAGGGCAGTAGCTACTTCTATTAATTATTTCCAACATATGAATTTTGATGATCAGAGGAAATATACTGGATGGAAATCACCGACAGTCTTCAAGCGTCATTACCTGAAGTCCTAGGAATCATTAAAATTTTCAGCAGTAGCACGGGGAACATAGTTTCCCCTGACTCTGCACAGTAGTTATAGTTGAAGATCCAGGTCTCCTTTTCTACCTACCTTGTCCAACATGTCTCACCCTACTGTTATGCTCTACATGGTCCTCTAGCCTTAGCCGCTAGGTTGATATTGGTGGACTGCCCCTTATTTTTTCGCTAGGGACATCCACATATGTACATATAAATGTGGCTTCATGTTTTTTCTACCTTATTTTTTATGCTAGGGTAGAACCAAAAACAATAACTTTTGTATATTTTGTATATATTACACTAGTTTTAGTGAATCTTTCTTGAATATTTATTTGTGATACCATTGTACTAAACTGTGCTTTTTCTTTATTATATTAAGCTAGTTTTAAGTACCTTTATGTTATAACTTTTGTATCATAACTTTTGATTCACTTATATTATACTCTAATTTTTATTTTATTGTTTCATTAAGACCCTCCATTGTCATCTTGGCTGTTTCTCTGGTACTATTTCACAGGCTGACACAAACTGAGCCCAGAAAAGGGAGGGTTTTGACGAAGGAAAAATCTATTTCTGTGTGATTGGTTCATGTCGCCCTGTGAAACCACCCTTTTTTACCCACCCGGCAGGCCAAGATGGACATCTTATAAAAGGATGGCCACTAGAGGCGCTGCACTCCGCTTGGCGTGGGTATTAGTAGTAGTAGCGGGCGCATCCTCCTTTAGGATCGGCTCTCTCAGGTGGGGGATTTTGATGTGGTAAGTTCTAAATAATGGCAAGTGGTTCGTGGTAGTGGTCTCACTCGCCCTGTACCATACCGACACTTCTTTTATCGAGTGAGCGAGTCAGTATACTGGACATCATCTTGAATTTATTTTTTCTCTGGTAATTATTAGGTTAGTTATTTACCTAGAAATAATGAACTTAAGGATTATTTCACAGGGCGACACGAACCAATCACCCAGAAATAGATTTTTCCTTCGTCAAAATCCCTTTATTAACTGATTACCAATAGATCAACAAATTATTAGACCCACTTACAAATTAGAGCATAGAAGCTAATATTTCAAAAAGTGCTTTTATTAACATTTTCTAAAATTACATAATGTTTTCGGGTGTTTTCTCTCATTATTTCCACCATATTTTGCTCGTTCAAATCCATTTATTAATATATCACACATGAAAATCCGAATATACCCAGTGTTGAAGTATATGTCTCTCATAGTATAATATCCTCATCCGACAAGTGTCTGCAAGCAACTGGACCATCAAACAGAATGAAAGACTAGGGTATCTGACCTATAACTCCGAAAACCCACTTTTCGGAAGGAAGAAGCCTCATTGGTCGAGGGGGACTTTCTCAAAGGGAATCCACGTTTCATTTCAGTTTTTTTAGGCCTATAGAGGCCAAGTGCGTTGCAGAAATTGATCGCGATGAAACAGCCATAAAAACTGCCAAGTTTTGTCTGACGTCATCAGAGTTTGCCGGTTTGCTGGCGAGTAAGTAATGGAGCCAGTGACCGTTATCAAACTAGGTGTTCATTTACATTGAATACTGAATGTCACAGAACACTTTACCGATAGGTAAAACTGGATCTTTTTTATGTTCTATATCTGAAATGATTGTGTGCATTATGTTCACTACTTAGATGGGGAATAATATGGTTGTTTTTTTACCTTGTTTATGCACGCTTTTTAGATCTGGTTGTAAAACCCATTTATGTTTTAGTTTTTTTTATGTT
>NC_061093.1:17150160-17158270 GCF_015104395.2 Macrobrachium nipponense | reverse complement strand
AAAGTGAATTCAACGGTAAACGATTATTAGCGTAAGGGAAATACCTTTACTTCTAAGTGATTCGAAACGATTAGCATTTTGATACATAAAGATAAATAAAGCACGGGAAATATATGCTGTTTTAGGCAATGAATCTGAAATACTCATTATCTTCTATAAAGATGTTTCCTATCACTGCCATTTTAACAAAAGCAGTTGAACGTGAACTCTAAGGCCTTTCAAAGCCCGTATTCAAAAGTATAACAACTCGTTTGGCTGATGCTCACAGTTCAGTGGTTAATAAGTCACTAGGTACTTTTTTCATTTTTATTTTATGGTTTTTCAATGCTAATTAACCAGGTTAATCCAGAGTATTATGTGGGGATTAGTTCTCAAGATGTAAAAAAATGTTTTTAGTGAAAATAGTCAATACATTAAAATTTGCCATATTCTAAATGTGAATGTATTAAAGAATTGCAAGAATAAACAGTAAATATTGGAATTAAAAAAAACACATTACTGCCACAGAAGAAATAAATCCCCTTTGGCCAAATAAGAAAAAGAAATCAGGGAAAGAAACAATAAAAAAAAAACAAAAAACACAAAAACGAGTGCCAGTATATAGAATAGATAAGAACAATAAAGAACAAAAAGGAAGAATGAACAAACTGAATTTACAACGGAAAGAAGTCGAATAGTGTAGAACCTCCTCTGACTTTGACGTTTCTCCATTCAAAAGTTTCTTGACGTCAGACAGAATTGTTTTCCCTCTACAAAAAGTTGTAAACAAAAGATAGTGTTAGGCCAAGCGATGGGAACTGTGAGGTCATTCAGCGCTGAAACTGAAATTGACAGTAAAAAGGAGTGGAAGGTGTAACAGGAGGAAAACCTCGCAGTTGCGCTATAAATTCATTGTTAGGAGAGAGAGAACCTGAACGCAGGTACAGTAAAAGGAGTGAAAGGGTTGCAGCTAAGGGCCGAAGGGACGCTGCAAAGAACCTTAAGTAGTGCTTACATTGCACTACGTGAGGTGCACTGACGCCACTATCCCTTGAAGGGTATAATGAAAGTAACAGCCCTCTAGTCTAATTGAAACTGCAAAAAAACATATTGTATTTAGTGCAACGCCCTTCGATCTCTCGTGACGTCAGACGAAAGCAGCGGTTTTAGGCCCATTTGAGGAGGGTTAATTTGAGCAGCTGGTCTCGGGTGGGGCAGTGACATCCTTCGAGTTCCAGTGACGTCGCCTCTCCTGCTTCATCCAACGAACATCGAAAAACCACCTTCGGTGAAACCACCAAAATTGAAGGGTCTCCGGTACCAGACAAGTATATTGTTGCAGTTATAATTAAACGCGTGGGACTGTTACTTACAGCATTATAGAGGAATAGATTTCCCGTCTGACTTCAAGAAACGTTTTGAATGAACAGACTTAATGTCAAAGTCAGAGGAGGTTCTACATGTTCAGATTTCTTTCTGTTGGAAATGAGTTTGTTCAGTCTCCCCTTTTGTTGTGAGTCCTCCTCTACTGGCATTCGTTCCGTGTTTTTATTTGTTTCTTTCTATCATTAATATTATTATTTTATTGATGTCCAAAGGGACTCAGGCTACTACCGTGACATCATTGCTTTTGGGATTGGCTCCCATATTTACTGTTCATACTTCCCATACTTTAATAAAAAATTCACATTTAGAATACTTGGTGATTTTAAGTGTGTTAGGACTTTTTTATCATGACATTTTTATTTGTTTAGTTTTTGAGAAAATACTCCTCTCGTTACTCTGGATTAAACAGGTCAGTTTACGTTAAAAAAAGAAAAAAAAAGGAGTTTCAACACAAGAGCCTTACTGAATTTGCAAAAAGAGTGGTATTGTTTGAGGATATCAATTTGAATGGCCGTAGTTTAGCGTGCTTCATTTATTTTTACAAGTCAAAACACTGGTTGTTCCGAATTACTCTGAAGTAAAGGTTTTCCTCTTCCGATGATAATCGTGTACTGTTTAATTCAATTTATTTATATAATATAACGCTTGAACCCGTTTACTACTACACGTCACGATCCCTCCCGCGAAGATTTGGAAGGGACTGTCAGTGTCGTCTCAAATCAGATGATGCAAAACCCAAGTATGTCTGATTGAGCTCCGCCCCTTTTTTTTCAAAGGAAGAGATCTCATTGGCTTGAGAGACTTCGAACCACTGGCAACTTTTCCTTTGGGTTGTAAGCAGACTCAGGCCCACGTGGGTTGCAGAAATTGATCGCCATGAAACAACCATAGAAACAGCCAAGTTTTGTCTGACGTCATGAGAAGGTCTGTCGGTAATAAAGGAAATACTTTCCAGTGACAGACGAGAGATGTTAATTAGTCTTATCAAACATGACACAAAGGGTTCCTCTTTAGTGTAAGAGACTTCAAAATTACCGATTAAACGCCTAATTCCTATTTACATCTTGATTAGAAATATGACAGTTACGGGGAGATAGATCGCCGTATTTTGTCCACTCCCAATTCTATAAACTCATAAAGAATTAGGCCTAACACTCTTCTGTTGAAATACCTTGCAAAAAAACATCACGATTAGATCATGGTACTAAGTATACAACATATCTGAACAGATATCTAATTGTCTCTGATGTGATTCTAGTAGGCTTAAGGGGTGGATCTGTTAAGTAAGTAGTTCATCAGAGTTACTACTCAGTGTTTGTAACATTCATCAGGTAAACAAAAACCCAACACATGTAGGCTCTGAAACAGTATAGGCCTACTTACACTACGGCCTCACTAGATAGTCTTTCTCTGATTGGCTGCAACAATGTCGTCTCTGATGCTGTGATTGGACGAGGTGAGACGTCATGACGTCACTGAAAGAGGGCGGTTTCTGATTGGCCAAGAGATCTGTTGCAGAAATTGCTCTTTCCAAAGTGGCCATAAAAAACGGACCAGTTTTGTCTGACGTCACAACAGCAACGGATTTTAGGGGAGGTGTTACCGAAGGACTTTAGGTTTTAATGTGTGTTGTGTTTTGTGAGAGAGAGAGAGAGTAGAGAGAGAGATGATGATGATCCAGTGTGTCTGAGAGGAGTAGAGAGGAGGGACGGGGGAGAGAGAGAGAGAGATGATCCGAGAGAGAGAGGAGAGAGAATTTAAAACTGAGATTCAGGTTAAAATGTCAGTGGAAAAAAAGTTAGGAAAATTATAGATAGTAACCCCCACGGGTTTTAACCCGGTATGTATCAATCCCTTTGGGCCTGTTAACAAACAAAATACAAATATAAACAAAAGATTCTTAATATCGTAAAGATAAAGACCCCCAAGAAATATTGTGAATTTTTCCCTGTGACCTTATTACCGGTCACCTTCAAAACTGATGTGTACGAATGTCCAGACGTTTTGACATAACAGAATTACGAGTTGAATCAAATTAGAAACTTGAAGGTGAGCTGATGTGACAACGAAAGACGAGACTAGTTGTTGGTCTTTGTTTTTTAATCTAAGATGCAAAATTGTCCTTTGCCTTATGAATGGAAAGTAAATATTTAAAATAAAACTGCAATGGCAGAATTACGTACAAATTTCAGCTAAATACAACATATGTATGTGAAATACATTTATGTCCCACCGTTGGCAAATATCTATTTGACCTTTGACCTCTTAATAGTTTTCTTTTCAGAAAACTAAATATGGACTAATAGATAAAGTTCCAAACTATCAGACAGTCGCTCCGGTAACAAAAATAGAATTAGCTTATCAATTTTTGAAAATTTATTTATTTGCATTGATATCTGTATGTTAAAGGGACATTATAAACCACCGTAACACTGACTCTATTGTCAGGATGGTTGATGCTCAGGACTTATTTATTTTAGGAGTCTGTCAGCATCCTGTTCCTGTTCCTCTGCTGGCCGGTAATCAAGTCACGGGGAAAAAGTCACAAAAAAATTACATTGATTTATGGTGGGAGGTAATAAAGTCACAGGGAAAATTCACAATATTTCTTGGGGGTCTTTATCTTTATAATATTTACAGTCTTTTGTTTATGGTTTATACGGTCTTGTACTGAACACGCTGCAAATGTGTGGATACATAGCGGCTTTAAACCCTTGGGGGTCATTATCTAGGGAAGATTAATGCGACTTCTTTTCCTGTGACTCTTTTTACCCGGATTCGTTCCACTACGTAACACATCGAGTCCTGTGATGACGTCAGACAAAACTTGGTAGTTTTATGGCTGTTTCCTCGTGATCAAATTTTTGCAACGCAGCTGGGCTGGAGGAGGCTGTTCGGTTCTAAGCCTACACTACACCGGCGATTTCGTTGCAAAAATTCCCTTGGAAGTCTCAGCAGCCAATGGGACTCCTTGTTTCGGAAAGTGGGCGGAGTCAAGGACATTTCATGTAGATGAGCTTCTGGTTTTGTGTGCAATATGTACGTCAGTCGTCTTCCAGTCCTCGAAAGAGAACAGCTTTTGAAATTTGCTCGTCGTAGCACTAGATTAAAAGTTTCACTGTTTCGCTCAAAAAACTTTTGTATTAGATACAGTAAATTATAGAAGTGCTTTGTTGGTAACTGTATTTTCCGTTAAACTAGTAAAGGCTCATGTTTCCTGAATTTGAAACTACACTAAGTTTAACGGGTTTTATATGGGAAACTAGCATTTTTTTCTTTTCTAATTAGTTATTCTAAGTTACATTATTATTCTAATTGCTGATAAGATCCCTCTCCATTGCTGAAAACTTACCGTCAAACTTTAAACTTCATTGCTGTTGTTACATATTGACGAAGTTTTTGGTATTAGTATTGTAAGTAGTGATGACATCAAATTTACACGAAATGTCAATTTAAATGTAAATGCTGGATTCAAACAAACTAAATTTAGACCAGTGATTAAAAGCCTGTAATACTGAAAACTTCGCGTTAATTCAGATATACAATCGATTATAAGTATATAATCGATATACAGTTGTTAAATAGATATTCCCAAGCATATTCTGCTCATTACTTTTCCAAACCAATAAACACACAAAAGGTGGCTGCGAAATTTAATTAATTTCGTGAAACAGTGTAATTGAACCCTTCGAGTTAATGTTAAAAGGAGCAGAGAGAGAGAGAGAGAGAGAGAGAGAGAGAGAGAGAGAGAGAGAGAGAGAGAGAGAGAGAAATTAAGCATCCTAATAATAGTTTCATATCCCAATTATGTCAGATTGTATTGATAATTATGGTGTTTATTTGGTGTCCGGAAATAAAGTCACAATTTTGTCTAGAAAAAAAAGACACAAATTTATGGTGGAAGGTAATGAAGTAACAAGGGAAAACATTCCCAATATTTCTTGGGGGGGGGTCTTTATCTGTATCTTGAAAAATGATGAGTATCCATGAATCACCACCCCCTGTATATAACTAACAAAATAATTACTAGCAATCTGTAGTATTTGAAAGCGCATAGTAATTGAAAGTAATATATCAGACATGCACAGAGTAATCACATGTCTCCTATAAAAATAGGTTATAGCACCGTATGAGATGTAGCCCTGAAGATCTTTAGGAATTTTGTGTCCTCAGACAAAGCTAGAGTTTTTTTTTTTTTCATACAGATTATTGTCCTGAGGGAGCACGTAGGCATTGAGGCGTAAGAAATAATATATGACAGTAATCTCACGAGGGACCATGTGTGGCCGGTGGGTTTGTCTCTCAGCTGAGATGTCATTTATGTCGAGATTTTCCATCAGACCATATTAACTGTATCATTAACAGGCGAACGTCTTTCTACTGAGGTGTTTGTGTAAAACTGTAGCAATGTAATACAGGAATATAGAGTAACAACACACTCTCTCTTCATTGAATGATGTATTTTCCTCATAATTTTCAGCATCATTAATTACCTGTGCCTTCACATTGTCGTTGAATAGAAGAACACCAGCAACGCATTGCCCATAAGGAGGCTGTCACTAGAACAGTTCCCTAATTCTGATTGGTTGCAACGAAAGTTCCTTCCGACGCTGATTGGTTGAGATTCAGTGTGACGCCCATCAAGGTTAGGCGCTCTCTGATTGGCCACGAGACTCGTTGCACAAATTGATCGCTCTAAAGTGGTCATAAAAAGAGTTCAGTTTTGCTTGACGTCACATAGCATTCAGGCGTTACTGGGAGACCGACTTCCGTTTTCTTTACTTGGGCACAGTATTCCAGACTTTTTTTTTTTTTCTATTGATTAGAGTTGGATGTATTATATGGTACAGCTGTGCAAATCATGTTGCTATTGTAGGACTTATGTTCACTCATTTTTCTGAGTCCGGTGGAAATTCTATGTTTTTGCATCGATTCTCCTTTTTGAAAACACGAGAAATCTGGTTCAGCTCAACGAAGAATTTATGGATGCGGCGATTTTCATTTTGTCAGGAATTAGAAGAACCAAACTATTTGTTTTAACGAGCATGAGGAGAAATGAACCGATTATCTACAGTTAAGATGTCTTCGGCTGTTGATTTCCTTGTACGAGTCTTTCTGCATATGAAGCAATCTTCAAGTTCCGATTCCAGTAACATAAGAAACCCTTCCTGGAGTCCCTGCCCGCATAAGGACTGATTTAGTCTTCTAAAAACTGGTCAATGAATATGTCGTCTCTACAAAAACAGCGGTTAGCTTTATGCTGACGTCAGACAAATCTTGGCTGTTTTTATGCCACTTTGGTCGTGATCAATTTCTGCAACGCACGTGGGCTGGACGCTGTTCCCTGATGCAGAAGGTTCACGGGTGCGTCCCTTGGAAAAAAAAAAAAGATGTCGAAAGTATCTCCAACCAATGAGAGTTCTTCCTCCGGGCGGAAAAGGGGCGGAGTCAAGGTATGCGATCTGAGTCTTTTGTTCTTCATGTGATCTGAGGGATCTGTCGTTCTCAACTTTTCGGACCAGTAAGTCGGGTACACATCGGTGGTGGATCCAGAAATCTTCATTAGGGACGCAATTAGGATTATATATATATATATATATATATATATATATATATATATATATATATATATATACATACATATATATATATATTATGTATATATATATTATATATTAGATATATATACATATACACACACAAACGCATATGTATATATATATTATATAATATGTAGCATGTACACACTACAGTACATATAATCAGTATTTATATTTGTATGCACATATATATATAATATATATATATATATATATATATATATATATATATATATATTATATAATATATATATATATATATATATATATATATATATACACACATAGTAGTAGTTGATGCTAGTTGAAATAATCATTAAATAAGCAAAGTTTTGCTAGTAATATTAATTTATCGAAAGAAAACGGTGTTCTATTATTGAAACGGGGGGGGGGGGGGGGGGTGGGGGCTGGTTCTTGTGACAAGGTCCCCCCCCCCCTTAAATCCGCAACTGGTCCAAATGCAGGAATGCATCAAAATAAGCTGTCCAAGATATAAGCGGAAAAACTCTACGGTGAATGATACCCACCTTCCGAATGCTTTCATGCTTAACCACCGATTGCTTAGCCTTAGTGAATGACTGAATTGTAGTATATGTAGTAAGTTTGGAGAAAATAATCTTGGATAGAGTTAAATTTGATGATGAGATTCTTTGTCGCACACTTTTCTCAATCATTCGGCTTCAGTTGAGGACCTTCCACGCATTGCTTTATGAAAATTTATTTTAAAAAAAACTCTAACCATCGTAATCTTTAGCTTGAAATACATTGAATACCTTGAGATAGTATATTGAATATTGATGCATTTATGCTTCATTCATATTTTTGTATATACCGTTCGTAGATCTTTTTTGTTAATAGACGCATTCGTAGATAGTTTTTTCACTACTATCAATAATATTACGATGAACCGCAGCAGATACTGACAATGTTAGGTCTGAAGCAGTTTCAGCATAAGAAAGCAGGATCTAATGAATATCTACTAATTATAGTATTAGAAAATAGTTCAATATATCCTTAAAATAAAAATAAAACGAATCTAACTCTCAGGTGTATGTTAAAAAACCACATAATCCATTGCATGCCATAAAGATGAAATCAAGAAGAACAAATCATTCCACACATGCACCTCCACCAGTGAATCTTAA
>NC_061093.1:17137660-17145160 GCF_015104395.2 Macrobrachium nipponense | reverse complement strand
TTCCACGGAAAGTAATAACTATCCCTTTGGCCAAATAAGAAAAAGAAATGAGAGAAAGAAACAATAAAAAAAACAAAACGAGTGCCAGTATATATAATATATAAGAACAAATATAAGAACAATAAAGAACAAAACTGAATTTACAACGGAAAGAAGTCTAGCAGTGTAGAACCTCCTCTGACTTTGACGTTTCTCCATTCAAAAGTTTCTTGACGTCAGATAATTTTTTTTTCTCTACAAAGTTGTAGAACAGAAGATAGTGTTTAGGCCAAGCGCTGGGAACTGTGAGGTCATTCTGCGCTGAAACTGAAATTGACAGTAAAAAGGTTTGGAAGGTGTAACAGGAGGAAAACCTCGCAGTTGCGCTATTAATTCATTGTTAGGAGAGAGAGAACATGAACGCAGGTACAGTAAAAGGAGTGAAAGGGGTTGCAGCTAGGGGCCGAAGGGACGCTGCAAAGGATTTGAAGTACTGCCTACAGTGCACTACGTGAGGTGCACTGACGCCACTACCACCCTGCGGGGTTTAATGTAAGTAACAGCCCTCTATGTCTAATTGAAACTGCAAAAATATATTGTATTTAGTGCAACGCCCTTCGATCTCTCGTGACGTCAGACGAAAGCAGCGGTTTTAGGCCCATTTGAGGAGGGTCAATTTGAGCAGCTGGTGTCGGGGCCAGTGACATCCTTCGAGTTCCAGTGACGTCGCCTCTCCTGCTTCATCCAACGAACATCGAAAACCTCCTTCGGTGAAACCACCAAGATTGAAGGGTCGGGTACTAGACAAGTATATTGTTGCAGTTATAATTAAACGCGTGGGACTGTTTCTTACAGCATTATAGAGGAATAAATTTCCCGTCTGACGTCAAGAAACGTTTGAATGGACAGACGTCAAAGTCAGAGGATGTTCTACATGATTAGACTTCTTTCTCTTGGAAATGAGTTTGTTCAGTCTCCCCTGTTTTTGTTAAGTGCTCCTACTGGTATTCGTTTCGTGTTTTGGTGTGTTTCTTGTCATCATTATTTTTTTTATTGATTTGTCCAAAGGGGTCAGGATACTACGTGGCAGTCATTGCTTTTGGGATTTGGCTCCCAATATTTACTGTTCATACTTCCAATACTTTAATAAATTACATTTAGAATATTAGGGATTTTAAGTGTGTTAGACGTTTTTTCATCATGACATTTTATTTGTTTTGTTCTTGAGAAATAATCCTCACGTTACTCTGGAGTAAACTAGTCAGTTAAACTTTAAAAATCATTAAATAAAAAGGAGAAAAGTGTTCCTAACACAAAAGCCTTACTGAATTTTAACCACTGAATTGGTAGCATTTGCAAAACGAGTTACAATGTTTTAGAATATCAATTTGAATGGCCATAGTTTAGCGTGCTTCATTTATTTTTATACGTCAAAACAAACACTGGTCGTTCCGAATTACTCTGAAGTAAAGGTTTTCCTCTTATGGTAATGATTGTGTACTGTTTAATTAAATTTATTTATATAATATAACACTTGAAGCCCTTACCAGGCGTCACGAACCAGCGAGGTTCGGAAGGGACTGTCAGTCCCTCCTCAAATCAAATGATGCAAAAACAGTATGTCTGAGCTCCGCCCTTTTTTCTCAAAGGAAGAAAGATGTGATTGGCTTGCAGACTTCGAACCACTGGCAACTTTTTTCCTTTAGGTTGTTGGCATATTGAGGCCACATGCGTTGCACAAATTGATCGCGATGACGTCATCAGGTCGGTCGGCAAGAAAGGAGATACTTTCCAGTGACAGACAAGAGATGTTAATCCGTCTTTCAAATAAGACACGAAATGGTTCCTCTTTAGTGCAAGTGACTTAAAAATTACCGATAAAACGCTCGTTCCTAATAACATCCTGATTAGAAATGTGACAATTACGGGGAGATAGATCACCGTATTTTTACCACTCATAATTCCATAAATTCATAAAGAATTAGGCCTAATACTCTTCTGTTTAAATACCTTGCAAATCATGGTACTAAGTAATATCACATATCTGAAATAGATATTTAATTATTTTTTATGCGATTCGAGTAGGCCTATGGGTTGGATCTGTTAAGTATGTAGTTCATCAGAGTTACTACTCAGTGTTTGTAAGAGATTCATTAGGATTCCGTCAAGGGCAAACAAAAAACCAAAACGTGTAGGCTCTCTGAACAGATATAGGCCTACTCATACTACGGCCTCACTAGATAGTCCTTCTGTGATTGGCCTTGCAACAATGTCGTCTCCTGATGCGATGGACGAGGTGAGACATGACGTCAATGAAAGAGGACGGTCTATGATTGGCCAAGAGATCTGTTGCAGATTAGTTTTGTCTGACGTCACAACAGCAACTGATTTTAGGGGAGATGTTATCGAAGGACTTTAGATCGAATGAGAAGAGAGAGAGAGAGAGAGAGAGAGAGAGAGAGAGAATTTCAAAACTGAAATTCAGGTAAATTTGTCAGTGAAAAAAAAAAGTTAGGAAATAAGGTCACAACAATCTATTATAGATAGTAACCCCCACGGGTTTTAGCCCGGAATTGTATCCGTCTTTGCGTGTATTCTAGTATAAGCCCGTTGTGAGTTACCGCAAAAACATAAACAAAGTACTGTTAATATTATAAAGATAAAGACCCCCAGGAAATTTTGTGAATTTTTCTCTGTGACATTATTACGGCCAATATAAGTTAATGTGACTTTTTTCCCCTGTGCCTTTATAACCGGTCACCATCACTGATGTGTATGGTCGTCCAGGAATACGAGTGAATCAAATCAAACATATATGAAGATGAATGATGAAACGACAATAGACGAGACTATCGGTATTTTTGTTTTCTTAAGATGCAAAATCCTTTACCTTTATGATATTTACAGTCTTTTTGTTTATGTTTTTACGGTCATCCTGAACACGCCACAAAGATGGATACATTCAAGGTAAAAAACAAAAAACCCGTGGGGGTCACTATCTAGGGAAGATTAATGCGACTTTTATTACCTGGATTCGTTCCACTACGTAACACATAGAGTCCTGTGATGACGTCAGACAAAACTTGGTCGTTTTTATGGCGGTTTCCTCGTGATCAATTTTTGCGACGCAGCTGGGCTGGAGGAGGCTGTTTCGGTTCTAAGCTACACTACACTGTCGATTTCGTTGCAAAATTACCCTTGGAAGTCTCAACAGCCAATGGGATACCTTGTTTCTGTAAGTGGGAGGAGTCAAGGACATTTCATGTAGATGTAGCTTCTGGTTTTGTGTGCTACAACTACACGACGTTAGTCGTCTTCCAGCTTTTGAAATGAGAGGAGCTTTTGAAATTTACTCGTCGTAGCACTAGATTGAAAGTTTCACTGTTTCTCTCAAAACTTTATTAGATACTGCAAGGACCTTGAGATACTGTAAATAATAAGGAAGTTGCTTTTGTTTTTTGGTAACGGTTATTTCCATAAAACTAGTAAAGGCTCGTGTTTCCTGAATTTGCAAACTACACTAAGTTAACGGTTTTTTATGGGAAACTAGCATTTTTTTCTTTCTAATTAATTTTTTTTTTTATTATAATTACATTATTATCCTAATTGCTGATAAGATCCCTCTTCATTGCTGAAAACTTACCGTCAAACTTTAAATAAACTTCATTACTGTTGTTACTTATTGACGAAGGTTTTGGTATTAGTATTGTAAGTAGTGATGACATCAAATTTACACGAAATGTCAATTTAAATGTAAATGCTGGATTTCAAACTAAATTTAGACCAGTGATTAAAAGCCTGTAATACTGAAACTTCGCGTTAATTCAGATATACAATCGATTATATGTATATAATCGATATACAGTTGTTAAATAGATATTTCCCCAAGCATATTCTGCTCATTACTTTTCCAAACCAATAAACACACAAAAAGTGGCTGCGAAATTTAATTTATTTCGTGAGACAGTGTAATTGAACCCTTTGAGTTAATGCTAAAAGGAACAGAGAGAGAGAGACAGAGAGAGAGAGAGAGAAATTAAACATCCTAATAATAGTTTCATATCCCAATTATGTCAGATTGTCTTAATAATTATGGTGTTCATTTGGTGTCCGGAAATAAAGTCACAATTTTGTCTAGAAAAAAAAGACATAAATTTATGGTGGAAGGTAATGAAGTAACAAGGGAAAAAATTCACAATATTTCTTGGGGGTCTTTATCTCTATGTTATTTGCAGTCTTTTGTTTATATGTCTTTACGGTCATCCCCAACGGGTTTGTACTAAACACGCCGCAAAGGTGGATACACACCTGGTTAAAACCCTCGTATATAGGGTCACTATCTGTCATAGATTATTGTGACTTATTTACCTGGATTCCAAATATCAGCCTATCAGATAATCGTTGGCAGCCAATTAAATTACAAAATCTCTAAAGCGTGATAATTCACGTCTGAAAAATGATGAGTATCACGTGTATCACCCCCTGTATGTTATAACTGACAAAATAATTACTAGCAATTTGTAGTATCTGAAAGCTGCATAATAATTTAAAGTAATATATCAGAAAAGCACAGAGTAAATCACTTGTCTCCTATAAAATAGGTTATAGCCCCCCATAAGATGTAGCCCTGAAGATCTTTGAGAATTTTGTGTCCTCAGACAAAGCTAGACTTTTTTTAATCTTTTCCATACCAGATTATTGTCCTGAGGGAGCAGTAGGCATTGAGGCGTAAGAAATAATATATGACAGTAATTTCTCATGAGGGACCATGTGTGGCCGGTATTTGTCTATCGCCTGAAATGTCATTCATGTCGAGTTCCCATCAGGCTATATTAACGTCATCATTAACAGACGAACGTCTTTCTACTGAGGTGTTTGTGTAAAACTGTATTAATGTAATACAGGAATATAGACTAACAAACACACTCTCTCTTCATTGACTGATGTACTTTCCTCATAGTTTTCATCTTCATTACATTCGTTGTGCCTTCACATTGTTGTTGAAGAGAAGAACACCAGCTACACATTGCCCATAAGGAGACAGTCAGCAGAACAGTTTCCTAATTATGATTGGTTGCAACGAAAGTTCCTTCCGACGCTGATTGGTTGAGATACATTGTGACGTCACCAAGGTTAGGAGCTCTCTGATTTGCCACGCGAGACTCGTTGCATAAATTGATCGCTCCAAAGTGGTCATAAAAAGGGTTCCGTTTTGTCTGACGTAGCATTCAGGCGTTACTGGGAGACCGACTTCCGTTTTCTTTGCCCTGGGCACAGTATTCCGGACTCCGTTTTCTATTGATTAGAGTTGGATGTATTATATGTAACAGCTATGCCAATCATTTTGGTGTTGTAGGACTTATATTCTCTAAATTTTCTGAGTCCGGTGGAAATTCTATGTTTTTGCATCGATTCTCCTTTTTGAAAACACGCGAAAGCTGGTTCATCTCAACGAGGAATTTATGGATGTGGCCGATTTTCATTTTATCAGAAATCAGAAGAACCAAACTATTTGTTTTAATGAGTATGAGGAGAAAATGAACCGATTATATATAGTTAAGATGTCTTCCGCCGTTGATTTCCTTGTACGGGTCTTTCTGCATATGAAGCAATCTTCAAGTTCCGTTCCAATAACATAAGAAACCCTTCCTGGAGTCCCTGCCCGCATAAGGACTGACATAGTCTTCTAAAACTGGTCAGTGAATATGTCGTCTCTACAAAAACAGCGGTTAGCTTTATGCTGACGTCAGACAAATCTTGGCTGTTTTTATGCCACTTTCGTCGTGATCAATTTCTGCAACGCACGTGGGCTGTTCGCTGACACAAGAAGTTCATGGGTGCGTCCCTTGGAAAAAAAATGTCGAAAGTATCTCCAACCAATGAGAGTTCTTCCTCCGGGAAAAGGGGCGGAGTCAAGGTATGCGATTTGAGTCTTTTGTTCTTCATGTGCTCTGAGGGATCAGTCGTTCTCAACTTCTCGGACCTTTGAGTCGTGCACATCAGTGGTGGATCCAGAAATCTTTCATTGGTGCGCCACATATATATATATATATATATATATATATATATATATATATATATATATATATATATATATATATATATATATATATATATAATATACATTTATATTTATATATATAAATATATGAATATATATATATATATATATATATATATATATATATATATATATATACAAATTAATATTGATGCTAGAGGAAGTCATCATTAACTACGCAAATTTTGCTACTAAAAATGATTTATCGAAAGAAAACGGTGTTCTATTATTCAAACCTAGGGGATGGGTCACGTGACCAGGTGCCCCCTGCCCCCCCTTAAATCCGCAACTGGTACAAATGCAGGAATGCCTCCATCTACCTTGCAATGAAGGAAGACGCAAAACTGAGCAGAAAGGTCTCTTGATCAAAAGATAATTGTAATTGAAAATATTCAAATCAAATCTAATTTTATTGGTACTCCAATAAACTAATAATGGCCTCGAACTTTTCAAACTCAGGCTATACAATGCTGCCTGATGCTAATCTGGCAATCTTTTTTATCTGTCAATATCGTCTGCAGTCTCCCCATCAAAATAGACTGGGCAAAATGTAAGCGGAAAAACCCTACGGTGAATGCTACCCACGTTCCGAATTCTTTCATGCTTAGCCACGGATTGCATAATGAATGACTGAATAATCTAAATATTAAAATTTGGAAAAAATAGTGTTTATAGAATTAGACTGAGGATGTGAAAAGTTTGTCGTCCACTTTCTCAGTCATTTGGATTCAGTTGAGGACCTTCAATTCGTTGCTTTTAGAAAATATATTTTTTTAAAAAAAAACTCTAAACGATCGTAATCTTTAGCTTGAAATACAATGAATATCTTGAGTATGTATATTGAATATTGATGTATTAATGCTTCATTCATATTTTTGTATATTCATTCTGTGCTAATAAACGCATTCGTAGATCATTTATGTTACTAGACGCATTCGTAGATATTTTTTTCACTACTATCAATAATATTACGATGAACCGCAGCAGATACTGACAGTGTTAGGTCTGAAGCAGTTTCAGCGTAAAATAAGCAGGATCTAAGAATAGCTGCTAATTACAGCATTAGAAATTAGTTCTATATATCCTTAAAATAAAAATAAAAACGAATCTAACTATCAGATGTATTTAAAAACCACATAATCCATTGCATGCCATAAAAAATGTAATCAAGAATAAATTATTCCACATATGCACTTCCTCCTGTGAATCTTATATCATTCCAACCCAACGGCTGCACAGAGACTAAGCTGACTAACACACCTCTCAACCAGAACTTATTTAACCGACCTTGACTCCGCCCACTTTTCCAAACGAAGGACTCTTATTGGATGCTGAGAATCCAAATGAAGGACTCTTTGGCTGCCGAGACTTCGTAGACCAATTGTGCAACGGAATATCCTTTATCATATGGAGGTTCTCCTGAGCAACCTTCGGCCAAGATGCGTTGCAGAAATTCATCG
>NC_061093.1:17125269-17132160 GCF_015104395.2 Macrobrachium nipponense | reverse complement strand
ATTATTTGTCTAACTCCCAAAATAAGTTTCCTAAGAAATTACCGTCTGCTTTATAGGTCACAATCAGATTGACAAGATGTAGGGAATAGTTGGTAATTTTCAAAAACAAAACATAATAGACAAGCTTGTTTTGATAACTACTGGGAAAAAATAGCCGGTACTATATTTTGGCTTTAAACCTTCACCAATAATTATCGTCAGAATGATAACTTCATGAGGCTCCACCCACTTTGGCCTCGTTATAATTCAGGATAACACTGAAGGCTATCATGGGCATTGTTGGATTAGAAAATTTAACTTTTGGCTATAAAAAAATCATTTTTCGAGTAGTTGTTAGAAGTGCTAAATGATCCTCAAGGATCCCAGCAGTTGGCCTAAACTTTTAATTCATGTATATTACTGCTATACTGTTGCGGCACTACTGCTACAGTAGTACTACTACGCTAACACAGATACCCCACCCACTCTATGTATCGTTCCGCCATTCATAAAGTCTTTGGGTTTCAGAGCCGATGGAACAAGGTGAATGGGTTTCTGTCTAGTGGATGTGCGGAGCAACATTTCGTAAAAAGGTGTTTACTTTGCTTACGTAATGAATGTTTTTCGACTCTTGGCTCGTAATCATTGGCCATGGCGTCGGCTAGATAATTTTTACACTATAAAAATTAAAACTATCGAGTTTAGGTTATTGATAATGGTGACAAAATTTGTGTGTGGTTGTAAAATATACATATGTCAACTTTCAGCTACATCCGATGCTTTGACAAGGAGCAAAGTCCAAAAAACCGTGTTAAAGAGGCCCAGAATCTCATAGTAGTTGTTTTAAACACGCGGCACTTCATAGACGGAGTATCATCGATGTGAAAGAGGGAATTGCCTAATGATAACATTCAAATTTTTTTAAAAATAAAACTTTTAGAAGTAAAAATCTTAATGTTTTTTAGTATGGACGTGTGAATGATGCTCCTCTAGGATTTTGGATAATATACTCGCTGAAATTTTGTTATTGATTCCCACAAGAAAACGACTTAAATTTTCTTATTGTTAATATACACAAAGATTATACAACAAATCCAACATACTATGTCTAATGGACTTTGGTCAAGAAAATTCTAATACTGTGGTCGAGCTCGCCAAACAGTTGATGGAATAAATAAAGTTTAGGCCAAAGGCCAAGCACTGGGACCTAAGAGGTCATTCAGAGCTGAGAAGCAAATTGAGAGTTGGTAGGTCTGAAAGGTGTAACAGGAGGTAAACATGGCAGTTGCAAAATGAATCAATTGTTAGGAGACGGTGGATAGAAAGATGGAAGAAAGGTAATACGAATGGAGGTTCAGTAAAAGTAGTGAAAGGGGTTGCAGCTAGGGGCCGAAGGTCGCTGTAAAGAACCTTTAGTAATGCCTGCAGTGCACCCCGTGAGGTGCATTGATGGGATCCCTACGGGTACCAAACACTTTTAAAAATATCCTTTGTTCTTGTTATGTCAAACTGGCCTCACGCCAGCACGGTCTTCTTTGAATACAACTGAAAACACTCCACCAGATGTAGCAATAAACTCCGGGTGTTTCAGCCTTTGCTCCGCCCACTTACCCAAACGAAGAGCTCCCATTGGCTGCTTAGACATTCATGAAAAAGGTCTTATTGTAAGGTTTAAATGAGCATTCTCCATCCCAGCGGTGTTGCAAAAATTGATCTGGACGAAACGGCCGCAAAAACATTAGAGTTTCGTCTGAGGTCATCACAGGGCTGGGAAAGGTCGGAGAGAGAGAGAGAGAGAGAGAGAGAGGGAGAGAGAGAGAGAGAGAGAGAGGGGGGGGGGGGGGGTAAGCGTCCAAAGATATTTAATGATTCATTTCATGTGATATATGATTATCATTCCACATTTTCAGTGATGATTTATTATTTAATATTATGCCTAAAAGCTCTCATAAGAGAGAGAGAGAGAGAGAGAGAGAGAGAGAGAGAGAGAGAGAGAGAGAGAGAGAGAGGGGGTGTTGCTTAACAAATTGTGATATGAATGATAGTTACCCTGACGATGCTAACAGACTTTTCACGGAGTTCTAGTGGCCTTCTAATTTGCAGCCTCCCTTCGGCCCCTAGCTGCAACTACTTTCATTCCTTTTACTGTACCTCCTTTCATTCTCTCTTTCTTTCATCTGACTTTCCACCCTCTCCTAACAAGTGATTCGAAGTGCAACTGCGAGGTTTTACATCTGTTACGCCTTTCAAACCTTTTATTGCCAATTTCCCTTTCAACGCTGAAGACCTCGTTGGTCCCAGTGCTTGGCCTTTGGCCTAAATTCTATTTTCAATTCAATTCCTCGTGCAAACACTGCCTCAAAACGAACGAAAGGCAGAAAGGAGGTCCCTTTGATGGTCGAACCTCGTGCGTGACGTCAGACAAAACTGAACCGTTTTTATGTCCAGTTTGTGACGATCAATTTGTGCAACAAGTCTCCTGGCCAATGAGGGTGTTCCTTGCCCCAGTGACGTCACAAACTCTGGTTGCAACCAATCACAATGAAGGAGTTGGTTAGAGGTAAGAGATGGAGTGGGACTCGTCAGTTGAAATGTGATCTTTGTACAGATCATTTATATTAAACTCACGAAGCTGCCTAAGTGATGTTATGATGAAGAATGTCAGTATACAGATGATTAGGTATAGGAAGGGCAGCAATGTGTCATGTATAGATGTATATGTTTATACGTCTATGTTTTGGAGAGAGAGAGAGAGAGAGAGAGAGAGAGAGAGAGAGAGAGAGAGAGAGAGAGAGAGAGAGAGAGAGAGAGAGAGAGCTTTTACCGATGGTTTTAGCTTCAGTTCAAGACGTAAGACTGTTTTTAGGTAAACAATATACACGAATATCCTGTTAACATTTTCTACGTATTGTTAGGACATTATTCCAGCTCTGATAGTGTTATCTCTCTCTCTCTCTCTCTCTCTCTCTCTCTCTCTCTCTCTCTCTCTCACCCTTGGCTTCACGTCTCCCTTTTGACTGGTTGCAACAGTGGTGGCTCCTAAAGCTGATTGGTTGAGAGGACTGTGATGTCATTTGGTCGGGGAGTTCTCTGATTGGTCGAGACGATAGTGACGTCGGTTGGTCGAGGAGCTCAGTAATTGGTCGAGAGCATTGTTGCAAAAATTGATCAGCCCAAAACGGGCATAAAAACAGCCAAGTTTTGTCTGACGTCACAAAAATTCCCAGTCATAGAGGTTTGACATACAGCGGCTCTCTGTTACTCAAATGCGTCAGGGGAAGCGTCCATATGGATTTTTATATTCATTCACATATATTTTATTTTCATTGCGTTTTTGTGTCGGCTCCTGACTTACTTTGATGAGAAGGGGATGCGCTTTGCCTTAGCAACACAGATATTGTTATTAACTGTGATACTTGTAATGTATTTCCTACTAAAACAGTATTTTAACCAAAGCTTTTTTTTTCTTTTTTAGTACTTGGGAAATCTATAATTATATTTCATGATAATCGCGAACTTGAAGTGAATAAATGGTGGCCGTTGTTCATAAAATCATAGAAAAAAAATTCACAGAAAAAGTCCCAATTTTAGCTAGGAAAAAGTCAAAAGTCACAGGGAAAAAGCTACAGGAAAAAGTGACAATTTTGGCTATGAAAAAAGTCACAAGGAAAAAAAGTAACAGCCAAATGTCACAATTTAGGCTATGAAAAAAGTCGCATTAATTTATTGTCCTTTTTTTATGTTTTCACGGTAATCCAATGGGGTTGTACATACGAAACACTCCGCAAAGGTACAGACATAGCGGGTTAAAAACTTGTAACTTTTTTTGTCAGTTTTTACCCGACTTTTTTATTTTTTTTTTAATTTTTACATGGATTAATCCAAATACGTAATTTGAGAAACACATATGGATGTGAACTGTTAATGAATTTTCAACTTGACCAAAAAGTGTCCCGAAGATAAAAGTTGTAAAAGGACATCTTAGAATTGAATAACAAGCCTTAAACAACAGTAGTATGTCTAGGGTGTCAATGACGCAGAAAGTCTTTCATACACAAATATATGCTATTCCCATTTCCGTTTTTGCTGTGGTGGTTTTCAGTTACAGTGCAATGAAGTGTCGACCCTTCTTAGTTTCGTAAACTTTGCCTATTATTCCATTTATATTAGTTCAACATTCATAAATCAGAATGTTGACTAACATTTCAAAATATGTGGAGGCAAACTATTCACATTTACGATGATGCTATATATGATTGTTATCCTTTATTGTGAAGTGTCACACCTTCGTATTTTCATAGTCTGCTCTAACTAATCCATTTATTAATTGACCATAAATGGTATTGGGCGGCTTAGTACCATTTCAAAACAGAGGCAAACTCAAGTCTCAGTTTAACTCTGCCCATTTTTCCATGGGAGGAATTTTACTGGTTGGGTCTGCTCTCAACAATAAGTTTACCCTGTAGGTGGGTTAGTGCTATCATTGAACATCACGCGGTGCACTGTAGACATTACTAAAAGGTTCTTTGCAGCGTCGCTTCGGCTAGGCAGCCGCCTTCATACCTTTTACTGTACTCCTGTTCATATTCTTACTTGCATCTTACTTTGCACCCTTTCCTAACAATCGATTCATAGTGCAACTGTGAGTTTGCCCTCCTGTTAAGTCTTGCAAAGTTTTCTACTCTGTTTCCAGCGTTGAATGACCTCATAGGTCCCAGTGCTTGGCTTTGACCTAAACTGTCTAATCCATCCAAAGAATGAATTACCACTGGTTGGATCTACTCTTAACAATAAGCTTTAGGCCTGTAGAGGCCACGTGTGCTGCAGAAATTGATCACGACGAAACAGCCATCAAAACATCACACACAAACACATGTACTACAAGGCGTCCTGACATAGAAACCTACCCAATAGTCCTTCCGTCGCCTATACCCATACCGTAAAATCCGTTAGCTGTGTGACGTCAGGCAAAACTTACCCGTTTTTATGGCCACTTCGTGACGATCAATTTCTGCAACAGATTTCTTGGCCAATCAGAGACCGTTCTCTTTCGCTGACGTCACCATTTTCTCCCTCATCCAATCAGCATCGAGAGTAACTGCTTCTTTTGCAACCAATCAGAGAGAAGTTGAAAACATGTACTGGTAAATTTTGGAGGGGAATTAGGCACGAGAGAGAGAGAGAGAGAGAGAGAGAGAGAGAGAGAGAGAGAGAGAGAGAGAGAGATTTAATATTCATGTGGGTAAAAGAATCGGATCTGAATCGCCGTATCTGTCATAGGCCTATAATTAGGAGGAAAGGAATTGAGTCTGTTTATAGGCCTACGATTGTTTTGCAGATTAGATTTGATTTCTCGTTTTGATTTCCTCTACATGGAACCACAGCATTAATCTTGTTTGTTTACTTTAGTTTCTTTTTTTTTAACATTTTCATTAATTTGATAGGAAAAAGGAACATTCTCGTCGTTAATGTTGTTAACATTGGTGATACTCTTATAGCTTTCCCTCGAATCTTAATCAGTAATTCTGTGCGTCACGATTAATTCTTATCAAAGGTTTGTTTTTCTAAGATTTTGGGTCATATCTTTGATAAGAATCTTGAAAAGGGACCGGAGTATTTTAAAAAAGGAGAGAAATTGAAGTACTTGGGCTGAGCAACTTTAGGGCAGACCCATTTGCTACAGTGTACACTACTCACTGTTAATTAATTAAGTTCTTTCAGTCTCTCAGGGGTTGAAATAGTGTTTTGTTGAGGTTTAGTAGTATTTCTACAGGGCATAGAATGACAAGCTTTAAACAAGAACACATACATATATACGTATATGGTTCCAAGCACTAGCGGTTCCAGAAATATTTCATGGGGGTTGGGGTACCAATTTTTATATCACACACACACACAATATTATTATTATTATTTTTTCTTAATTTGATGATTTATTTATATATATATTATTTTATTTTTTGCCCTATAATAATATTTTATTTTTCACCCATTTTTACATCTCTCCATTTATGTTATATCTAAATCTTCAATATTATTTATTTTGTAATTTTCATTGGGGCCACGTGCCAGGTGCCCCCCCCCCCCCCAACCCCCCCCCGGATCCCTTAGCGGTTGCAAGCGAGAACTAGGACGGGGAAATGTGAATCTTCCATACTCTGCTATGCCATGAGTAGTTTCTATAATATTATAGTAGTTTCAGTAATTGTACAATGAAGCCTTCCTCTTCAAAAATGCATATGTACTGAATTGCACCAGTTATTAATTAATGTAACAAATCTTGAGTTATGTATATTACATATTATATACATGTGCATACACAGACTGGGGATTTGTATCTACACTTCAGGACTCTTGCTACTATGAGTATTTTTCAATAGACAGTAATGTTGAGTATTTTTCAAGACAGTAATGCTGAGTATCTTTCAATAGATGGTAATGTTGAGTATTTTTCAGTAGTTGGTAATGTTTAAGTATTTTTCAATAGACGGGAATGTTGAGTATTTTTCAATAGACGGTAATGTTGAGTATTTTTGAATAGACTGTAATCTTGAGTATCTTTCTATAGACAGTTATTTGAGTATTTTTGAATAGACGGTTATCTTGAGTATCTTTCTATAGACGGTAATCTTGAGTATTTTTCAATAGACCGTAATGTTTTGAATGGAACATTTTATGAAAATCGCCGCAATTACATCCTACCTCCGTGGTGGTCTGGGAGGGACTGACTGACTGACTGACCTTTCAAAACAGATCATAGAACAAAACTCAGGGGTCCCAGTTTAGCTCCGCCCATTTTTCGAAAGGGATGAATCCCATTGGCCGGAGAACCTTCCATTCTTTGGACTTCCAGAGGTGTTTTGCATTGCAGAAATTGATCACGACGAAACATCCATAAAAACCTCCAAGTTT
>NC_061093.1:17112769-17122769 GCF_015104395.2 Macrobrachium nipponense | reverse complement strand
GTTAAGCATACTTTACCTACTCAAGATGCTATCACAGAATCCTCTATCATTTGGTCACCTTTTTAAAAAGACATTTTGACCATTTTACCGACGAATAAGCCTTTTCTAGTCCTTTATATCCTACGACGTGTAAGCCTAGATGATGATGAACACTTAGTGTTTTAGATCACTGTCTCCATTATATTCTCGCCAGCAAACCGGCAAATTCGCTGATGACGTCAGGCAAATCTTGTCAGTTTTTATGTCTGTTTCATGGCGATCAATTTCTGCAACGCACTTGGCCTCTATAGGCTTAAAAAGCTGAAAGGAAAGTGGATTACTTTGGAGAAAACCCCCTCGACCAATGAGGCTTCTTCCTTACGAAAAGTGGGCGGAGTTAAAGGCCAGATGCCTAGTTTCATTCTTTTTGATGATCCAGTTGCTTGCAGACACTTGCGGGATGAGGAGATTTGACAATGAGAGACGTATACCTCACCACTGGGTATATTTTGATTTTCATGTATGATATATTAATAAATGGATTAGAACGAACAAAATACCGTGGAAATAAATGAGAGAAACCCTTTTAAAACATCATGTAATTTTAGTAAATGTGAAGAAAGGCACTTTTTGAAATATTAGCTTTAATGATTTAATTTGTAAGTGGGTCTAATAATTTAGATTTTTATAGGCAATCAGTTAATTAAAAGTTGTCACGTAACTTAAAACTTGTCTTAGGAATTAATCTACGGGTGTTTACACCCATGTTGTGGATGCAACGGTATTCCTTTTTCTAATTATTTATCCGGGATGACTGTATGAAATTACTTGAAACCTCATAATTATATAAGAAGACCATAAGTCATCCTAAATAGAGAGAGTGGATTTGCGTCGAACGTTTTCAAAACCCTTAAGTCTCACTTTGAACCTTCGGTAGAACACCAGCAAAGTCGTGTAGCTCTCTCTCTCTCTCTCAAAGTCACGCAGCATTAATACTCTGCTAATATCAATAATATTTCTCTTAATGACTGTGTATCCCTACTCTCCATGTGGTTTTGAAAATGCCAGAATATAAGTATTAGCTTACCTGGTTCATCGATACTGATTGATTGCAACAAAAGTAGATTCGGTAGAATGGGTGACGTCACTGGGGCCACGAATGATGTGATTGGTTGAGAGACTCGTTGCACAAATTGCTCGTGCCGAAGTGGCCATCAAATATGTTCAGCTTTGTCTGACGTCAAGAGTGATTTCACACATACGTGTATATATGTATTTATATATATATATATATATCTATATAATATATATATATATTGTATGTATGTATGTATGTATGTATGTATGTTAATATATATATATAGTATAAAGTTCAGTTTTGATTATTTGGTAAATGTGTTAAAGCTAAGAGAAACTAGCTTAATTTAAAAGCTTCTTTTTATTCAGAAGATTTCCTTAAGCTTATTGCCAAATTATTGACGCGACAAATACATAGCTGAACTCTAGTCTGTCTTCTTGTAGTTAGGTATTAATGAGTCCTATATTAGCAACTTTTGAAAGACTCACGATGGCCAAATCATAAATCATTGATATTGAAGTAAGTCTTGTTTTCTAGTAATAATGTCTGTTAATAATAATACAGGGAACATTAAACCTTCATGAAGTCTATGTGAATATCGGTTTCATTTATTAATAAATTTTCAAGTCGCTAACTCATCAAACTTTTTTTTTTTTTTTTTTTTTTTTTTTTTTTTTTTTTTTTTTTTTTGTTTTTTTTTTTTTTGGTCAAGTCCCACACCGTTGGGTCCTGTGGTGACGTCAGACAAAACTTGAAGGTTTTTATAGCTGTTTCCTCGTGATCAGTTTTGCGCAACGTATCTGGGCCGGAAAGTTGCTCCCTTCGACCTTAATTAAGACCTCAAAGGAAGATGCTTCATCAACCAGTGGGAGTTCTCTGTTTGGAAAAGAGGGGCGGAGTCAGAGCTAGTAAATCCCTGCTTCATGTGAAGGGATGTTGTCAGTCTTTTTCCAGCCTTTGGTGCGACAAGGTTGAGGTGATAAGATCTTACACAGGCTAGTCTTACTACATTTTCGCTCCAGACCTCATAATATGATCTATGAATGTGAGGATTATTTTCTTGGTAAATAAAATGTTAATTTAATCATTTCCAAATACCGTGGCAAGTGATTGATAGATCAAATTACAAAATAATGGAGTATATTTCGAAAGGTATCAAAGAAGAGTTTTACATTCATTTTTAAACAAATAATCCAATTTTTGTGAACTTTTAACCCCTATTTTTTAAATGTTATTTTTATTACTGACATAAACGTCCGTAGACCCGATATGCCCTTCCAGACGTCGTCCAGTTTCTAGCATTTCCCCCCTTGACTTGCTTTTAAAAAAAAAAAAAAAGTTTATAAGGTGTGAAATTCTTGTCCTGTCAAAATAAATTGATAGAAAAAATAAAAGAAAAATGACAATTTGTCGAAAATTGCATTTTTCCTAACTATACAAACCTGAGGTCCTTTACAAGAAGGAAGGTAACTTTAGCGGCAGCTGGGACGGTAAGGTAACTAGCGGCCCCCAGCTGGGACCGGTCGTAAGCTTCGAACAAGGGGAGGAAAACAGTAGTTAACTGGCTTGTCCGATCGTGCGCGCGCCACGCGCCCGAGAGGTGAAGAATCACTTTTGCTTTAGGCCCATGCAAAAAGTTGCAGAGTGAGGGGTGGTATGAGGTGGGACTATATGTAAAGGACCTCAGGTTTGTATAGTTAGGAAAAATGCAATTTTCGACAAATTGTCATTTGTTCCGATACGTAATACAAACCCTCGGTCCTTTAACAATAGGAAGACTCACTTCTTGGTGGGAGGAATCTGAGTCTTTTTGGTTGAAACAGACTGGTGTTCGTCCACCTTGGAATGCCTCCCTGGTCGTAAGAGCAAGGGAGGATCCAAACCTCTGTCCGATTGATCGGGGTGTGCACCGCAGGATCAATGGTCAGACCTCTGAGCCAAGTACTAAGAGAGAGGCCAGCGTATCTCGTTGTACCAGCAAGCAAGAACTTGCTCCTTTACAAGAGCCAACATAAAGTTATGGGTTTGTCTCAAGTAGGCATCCACTCCTTCCCCCTTGTTGGAGGGAGTGGAGGATATTTGCTTCTATCCCTAACTAAAGGGATAGATTGGGGCTTGGCTCGAGTAGCTTACCTGCATCGAAAATTCATTCCTTTTCCAGCATGGTGACGACCGTGACCCTCTGCCCACAGGTAGAGAGAGAGAAAGATGGAGAAGAGAAGCCAGTTGCACTCTCATTCACACATTCATTCCTACAGTCACACCAGGAATCGATGCTGTTCTGCCTGTTCGGGTGCTGGGTAAGCTTACACAACGTGTTGAGCAGCCACCACAGGTCCCAAGGAAAAGTATCAAGGACTTGTGGGCAATATCCCGAAGGTAGAAGGACGTGAAAGGTAGTCTGGTTGGCCCAGACACCTGCCTTCAGGACCTGCACCACGGAGAAGTTCTTACGGAAACGCCAAAGAGGGTCCAATAACCTCTGACTTCGTGGGCTCTCGGTCGGAGCGTACGGATGTCATCACTACCATCAGCCTCGTACGCTCTCCTGATCACCTCACACAGCCAGAAAGAAAGTGTGTTTTTGGATACTTCTTTCTTGATAACCCCAGTGCTAACGAAGAGGCGTCGACACTCAGGCCTGAGGTGTCGAGTTTTCTTCAGATAGCGCCGTAGCGCCCTCGCAGGACAAAGCAGCATCTCATCCGTATCGTTGTTGGTGAAATCCATTAGGGAGGGGATCGTGAAAGACTCGAACCTGTCGTCAGGGATCGACGGATTCTGAGTCTTAGCTACGAAGTTCTGGACGAAATCGAGCGTCACAGATCCTCATCCCATGGAATGTTAACATTGAAGGAAAGACCATAAAGTTCCCTACTCTCTTCGCCGATGCCAGGGCCAGCAAGAAGAGGGTCTTGAGGGTCAGATCCCATGTCTGACGACTCTCGGAGTGGCTCGAATGGTCTTCGAGTCAAACTCCTAAGGACGAGAGTCACATCCCACTCAGGGGGCCTGAGTTCCCTGGGGTGGGCAAGACCTTTCGAAGCTCCTCCATAAGCAAGGAGAATCTCGAACGAGTTCGAGATGTCCAGTCCCCCCTCAGTTTTAGGACAAGAGCCAGGGCGGCTCTATATCCTTTAACTGTGGGTACTGAGAGGAGCTTCTTTCGGCGAAGAAACACACGAGGAAATCCGCTACCTGCTGAAGAGTGGCTCTGAGAGGAGATAGACCCCGTCTACGACACCAAACCACAGAAGACGGCCCACTTCCCTGGTACACAGCTGCAGAGGACTGTCGGACGTGTCCAGCCATCTCTGTTGCTGCGCTGCGAGAAAAGCCTCTCGTTCGCAAGAGATGGTGGATAACAGCCAGCCGTGAAGTTGTAGGGACTGGACTGCTCGGTGGTACTGTTCTACGTGTGGCTGGGCTAGAAGGTTGTGCCAGTGGGGACATCTCTCTCGGTTTTTCCTTCCCCGCAAGAAGAGCCAGCAGGTCCGGATACCAAACGGCTTGAGGTCATTTGGGAGCCACCAGGATCATCCTGAGATTGGGGTGACCAGCGCTCGGCTGATCACTTTCCGAATCAGACAAAAGGGAGGAAAGGCGTAGACGAAGACGTTGCCCCAGGGATGCTGAAGAGCGTCCCTCTGCAGCTGCCCATGGGTCCGGCCACGGCTGAACAAAAAACCTGAAATTTTTTGTTGTGCCGGGTGGCGAACAGGTCTATGACTGGACGCCCCCACAGGTTGAAGAGCCTTTCCGCCACTTCTGGGTGTAGGGACCACTCGGTCCCTATCACCTGATCCCGACGGCTGAGCGTGTCTGCTACTACATTCCTCTTGCCATGGAATTTGTAGCGTGCTGACAGCTCTATTGAGTGAGCCGTGGCCCACTCGGTGCACCTGCACGGTCAACTGGTGTAGCGGGAGAGACACTAGGCCCCCATGCTTGTTGACCGTATGCCACTACTGTGGTGTTGTCGCACATCAACACCACTGAGTGTCCCACCAAGCGGTCCTGGAATTCTTGGAGAGCGTAGAACGCCGCCTTGAGTTCCAGGACATTGATGTGAAGGTGCTTGTCGTGATGGTCCCACACACCTGCAGCCAGCAACTCCTCCAGGTGTGCGCCCCATCCCTCGGTTGGTGCGTCTGAAAACAGCAACATCTCCGGGGGGGAGTGCGTAGGGGCATCCTCTTAAGAGGTTCCTGTCGTCGAGCCACCAGGCTAGGTCCTGCCTCACCTTCTCCGTGAGGGACACGGGGAAGTAAGGTGGATCCTTTACCTGTGACCAACTCTCCCTTAGTCTCCACTGGAGAGACCGCAGGTGAAGACATCCGTGAGGAACTAACTTCTCGAGTGACGACAGGTGGCCGATCACGACTTGCCATTGCTGAGCTGCCTGTTCCTGCCGAGACAAGAACCGGCCGGCTGCCTCCCTGAATCTGCTGATCCTCAAGTCTGCGGGGCGAACTTGAGCTGCTACCGTATCGATCAGCATACCCAGGTACTTCATCTTCTGCTTGGGTTCTGAGATCGGACTTCTCGTAGTTTATCACGATCCCCAGATCGAGACAAAAACTTTAGAAGTTGATCCCTGTCCTGCAGCAACTGCGAGCAGGAGCTCGCCAGGACCAGCCAATCGTTCGAGATACCTCAGAAGACGTATCCCGTGCGAATGGGCCCAAGCAGACACCAGAGTGAACACTCTCGTGAACACCTGTGGGGCGGTTGAGAGACCGAAGCAAAGTGCCCTGAATTGGTACACGTCCATCGAAGATGAAGCGGAAGTACTTTCTGGAGGACGGATGGATGGGTATTTGAAAATACGCATCCTTCAGGTCCACCGAAAGCATGAAATCGTTCTCTGATGGAGTCGAGCACGGAACGTGCCGTCTCCATCTTGAACCGAGTCTGGCGAACAAATCGTTCAGGGGAGAGAGATCTATCACCGGGCGCCAGCCCCCCGATGACTTCTCCACTAAGAAAAGGCCGCTGTAAAAGCCCGGATGACCGATCTAACGTACTATCGACTTCTACAGCTCGTTTGGTCAGCATGGTCTTGATCTCCTGTCGAAGAGCGTCGTCCTTTGAAGATCCTTGTACATAAGTCTGAAGATGGACCGGGTGGAGGTGAGGGGTGGCCGATATTCGAAGGGTAGCAGATATCCTCCCAAAGGACGTACTACATCCAGGTCTCGGCACCGTAGCGCTGCCAAGTTGCCCAATGGCTCGCTAGGCACCCCCCCACTTCCGGCAGCAGGTGAGGGGGAACGCCGTCCCTAGCATTTCCCACCTCGCTTCGACTTCTTCCCAACACCTCCTCGGGGAAAGGGAGGGCTGGGAGGAGGGCTGGTTACGGCCTCCTTTACCAGAAGTTGAAGCAGGAAGATCTTTCCTCGGGGCTTCGATGGAGCAGCCGTCTTAGCAGCCGAGGAAGCGCTAGCTAAACTCTTAGGCTTAGCCGCAGTTGCACGAGGTTGCCCAGAAACCTTCGTAACTGCCTGGTGAACCAGACGGTCACTGTCATCAGTGCGCTGTCTCTCCACCGCAGCATCCACCATCTCTCCAGGAAAGAGAGCGGAGGAACTCTTCATAGGTCCATTACGGAGTCCATTTACCGCCTCACGCCCAGCCCCCTTGGCTACTCGTGTAAGGACAGCGTCCCTACGACAGAGAACCAAGTTGGCCCACAGGTTTGCCGTCTGATGGGCGAGGTAGGAGATGGCCCTACTTCCAGACTGGCACAGTCTCGATCGTCGTCTTTGGGGAAGGGGGTGGGGCGTCTTCCGAGGGCAGCGCCCCCAAAGTCGGCCGCGACCTTGGATACTGTGAGGGACCACAGATCCAACCAAGAGACTGCCTGGAATGCCGCCATAGCGGTAGCTTCCAGGCCCAGCCTGCTCCTGCTGCGAGAACCACAAGTTCTCGACAGGAGCTGCTGCAGGGACACACCTGGAGTTAGCCTAGCTAGCTCCGGGTTAACCTGTTTGGGCGGTATTGGATCCACTGAAGGCACGTAGAACTTCCGCTGTCGCTTTTAGGAGGAGGAAGTAGCTTGGAAGACCGTCCTGACTTCAGTGAATCCTCTCGTCCTGAGACGAAATTCTCTACCTGGTCAAGGACTGAGTCTGCAAGCTCTGATCGCGGCAGTCCCACCGTCAATTTGGGTTCCCTCTTCAGGCCCCAAAATGACTCGAGCCGGGACGTGGGCTCGGATGGTGGTAGCGGCGATCCTTCCCCAGGTCGTTGTGCTGACGAATCAGCGCAATAACCTGGGCAAAGTTCCTCTGGATCTCGGGAGTTACAGCATCCTGAGGAGTAGGGACCCGTCCAGTCCCTCCAACAAGAGCAACTCTCGAGACCCTCTCCTTCAGAAGGAGGAACAGCAACAGACCCTTGACGGTCGCTCCAGCCACTTGCGCGTATGACCTGGCTGGTCCTAAGACATACTGGAGCGTGCAGCATCGTGACGGGATCGTGAGCGGCGCACCTCTCACGATCACTCCTAGCTACCTCGCTCTTCCCGGTGTACCCCGAGGAAGTTGAAGGTAGTGGAGAGGCAAACCTGACGCTCCCTCCACCGCTCGCTGGCAGGACCAGCGTACGTGGGGGCTGCAGCGATCACCAACCCACCGTGGGGATTGATGATCTGCAGGCTGGCCGTGCCACTCACCTGTGGCGAGCGGCTCGACTGAGCACGTCGACCCGGTCCCGTGCGTCAGACGAGCTGCTGCTGGCCACCGTCTCCTTCCGGTCCGGTCCCTGTGGGAGCGGCGGGGTCAGGTGATCTGCAGAGCGCCCTCCCTTCGCGGTGAGACCGGAGTGATGTCCTCGTGGCACATCAAACCGCTGGTACCGCCAGCCGAGGCTGGTACCGTCGGTCGAGGGAACCTCTTCCCAGCCTCAACCCGTGGCCGGTCAGAGACCGTCACGTCAACCCGAGGTACCGGCTGGTCGCTACGAGAGCGGCCGCTGGCCTGGCGAGAGTCGCCTGTGCGACTTTCGACAGTCTTCTGCTCCGTGCCTCGGTCATGACGTTGAGCGAACTCAGGCGTCTGACTTTGGCTGCACGGTCATCCGAAGGAGACCGTACACTCGGAACTTCAAACTTCTCGCGGACAAGAAGCCGAGCCAGTACCTGGCTTAGCAGCAGAACTACCAAGACCAGGTGAGGATGTACCAGTGGTAGCCAGCACACCCTTGGTCCTTGTCTTCTTCTTCTTCTCAGAAGAGGAGACGGGCCCCGTTCCCGAGGGAACAAGAGGACCAGCAGAAGCACCCCCCGTCACACCGGAGTGAGACGGGCCCTTTGAAGGTCCCGAAGGAGCCTTCTTAGGGGGGTAGGAGGCACCTTCCTCTTCTTCTTCCTCTTCTTCGTCAGCTCTCTCAGGACAGACGTCAGGTCTTCCATCCACGGAAAAGTCGGGCCAATTGCCGAAGCAACACGCCCCGACTGAACCTGTCCGGAAAGACCTGAGTCCGGGGCAGCACTTCCATGACAAGACACGACGTGGGCAGGGGCAGGCACGGCAGGAGCGGCAGGAACATCAACAGCAGGACCAGCAACAGCAGGACCAGCAACAGCAGGACCAGCACCACCAGGACCAGCAACATCAGGACCAGCAACAGCAGGAGCGTCACGCACAGTGCGCCTCGCAGGAGCGGCGCGAGCGGCTGGACCAGCAACATCAGCGGCAGGTACGGCAGCATAGTCAGGCGTCACCGGCATCTCAAACTCAGCCAGCTTCATCATCGGGACAGGCGGCAGGTCCAGGGGAGAACTCTTTGGACAGCGAAAGTCGGGGGTCGGCAGCACATAGAAACCAGGTGGAGGTGGCACGCCCCTCTTTGGCACAGCAGCAATCGGCATTTGGATTGATGCTGTCGGGGTTACTGAAGCAATATGTTGCGTATAAACCACATGAGGAGGGGCGGCGTACGCTGGAGTAGACAAGGTAGTTGTCGTCGTTGTCACTACACCATGAGTAACTACTGCCGGCCCCGCCAATCGCTGAATTAAGCCCTGGATACTGGGAGCGCCCTGCAGTCCCAACGACGCCCACACCTGCCCAAGGTCGTCACTCTCAGAAGGCACACCTGAGGGCGGGAGGAACAGTCGGGTCAGTTAGAGGGGCAGGGGCCTCAACGCCTGGGGGAGGACGAACCCCACCCAGAGCGGACGGAAGACCCCGAATACAATTGAACATCCGGGTATCGAGCGCCCTCCTCCACACTCGACGGATCGAGTGAGGAGTAGGACTCCGAAACCCCCCCCCCCCGCAGGGGAAGGCGCAAACCGTGGGGGCTGAGCTGGGGGCAGGAAGGATGACGAGGTATCCGTCACCAAAGGAGTCGCTGGAGAGCTTTCCGACGACTCCTTGGTCGATCTACGCCTCTTCCTACCCTCGTACAGCACCCACTGCGCCTCGGACCAATTCTCACAAACATTGCATGGTTCGGCCCGGGAGCATTCTCGCCCCCGGCACCGATAACACAATTCATGTGGATCTATCTCTGGGAAAGAGCGAAATCCGCCGCATTTACGCCCCTCCAGCCCGGGACACACACTACAGGCAACCGGTGGGCGCGGCGAAAGCTCTTCCAGATCCATTATTCACTTCACAATATAATAATAATGAAAAATGAAAAAGAGTACTTACAATTTCATTCACAACCACTAACAAACCAGTAAGAAGAAATTGTAAAAACATCCAAAGCATACGACGAAATAGCGGGCAGAGCGATGACGAGCACGTCCTGTCACACCACGGCCGAAAGCAAAAGAGATTCTTCGCCGCGCGCACGATCGGACAAGCAGTTAACTACCGTTCTCCCCTTGTTCGAAGCTTACGACCGTCCCAGCTGCCGCTAGTTACCTTCCTATTGTTAAAGGACCGAGGGTTTGTATTACGTATCGGAACAAACCTGGTGTCTCCTTTT
>NC_061093.1:17092769-17110269 GCF_015104395.2 Macrobrachium nipponense | reverse complement strand
CAATCGGCTGCTTCAATGCAGAGAGAGAGAGAGAGAGAGAGAGGAAGAGACGAGAGAGAGAGAGAGAGAGAGAAATAGTTCAGTATTGGCAGTAGCGCGTATATAGTAGTGATATTACACAAACAAAACCAACGTAAACATGAATATGTTGAGGGTTATTTATTTATTATTTATGTGGCAACAGTCTAGTACTACCGGACTCTAGCAGGGTCTATTTACGTTTCAGTGAAATCGTGATTGTTAAAAAAATTAAAAAACCGTTGGTTTCTGTTCATGTTAAGCATACTTCACCTACTCAAGATACTTTCATTGAATCCTGTATCATATAGTGACTTTTAATGGACTCGCAGACCATTTGACCGACGAATAAGCCTTTTCTAGTCTTATGCATCCTACGACATATAATCCTAGATGATGATGATGATAACAATAATAATACTTTATCGCGAATATGAATTTGTATACAATAATTGAAAGAAACTAATGGTACCTAGATGCTACATATTGATTTGTCATTACACACAAATTTACAGAAAAAAATACAATTTGCGCAACGAAAGTTCTCTCTCTTGCCAATAAACAAAAAAAAAACATAAACTAAAAGGGTCATACAACCAGATCTAAAAAGCGTGTATAAACAAGATAAAAACAACCATATTATTCCCCATCTAAGTAGTAAACATTCTGCACACAATCATTTCAGATAGAGAACATAAAAAAGATCCAGTTTTACCTATCGGTAAAGTGTTCTGTGACATTGAGTGTTCAATGTAAATAAACACCTAGTTTGATAACGGTCACTGTCTCCATTACTTACTCTCCAGCAAACCGGCAAACTCTGATGACGTCAGACAAAACTTTGCAGTTTTTATGGCTGTTTCATCGCGATCAATTTTTGCAACGCACTTGGCCTCTATAGGCCTAAAAGAAACTGAAAAGAAAGTGGATTCCTTTTGAGAAAGTCCCCTCGACCAATGAGGCTTCTTCCTGCCGAAAAGTGGGCGGAGTTACATGCCAGATACCTAGTCTCATTCTGTTTGATGGTCCAGTTGCTTGCAGACACTTGTGGGATGAGGATATTAGACTATGAGAGACGTATACCTCAACACTGGGTATATTTTGATTTTCATGTGTGATATATTAATAAATGGATTTGAACGAGCAAAATATCGTGGAAATAATGAGAGAAGGCCCTCGAAAACATTATGTAATTTTAGAAAATGTATATAAAAGCACTTTTTGAAATATTAGCTTTTATGCTCTAATTTGTAAGTGGGTCTAATAATTTGATGATCTATTGGTAATCAGTTAATAAAAAGTTGTCACGTCACGTTAAGCTTGTCTTAGGAAGTCTACGGGTGTTGACACCCATGTTCTAAATGTAACTGTATTCCTTTTGCTATTTACAAAGACCATAAGGCATCAAAAATAGAGCGAGTGGGTTTGAGTCGAACGTTTTCAAAAACCTAAAGTCTCAGATTATCCCGCCCTGAACAATCTAATATCAGAAACCATTTAAAAATATGTAAAACTCTTATGGACAATAAAGATTTCTCCATAATAGGACAGGTACAAAAAGAAAACTATTTAACAATACTGGAATCCATTATGATCAATAGACCGTATCACTGTTAAACTCCCAAACGTCATCCACACAACAGTTTGTTTTTAACTTCCTTCTGGGTAGGTTGTCAACAGCCACCTTAGCCACTTGCTTGTTCTTTTAAGTAGGATGTTCTTTAGTTTTAGTAATTTTATTCAGCAATATTTTAATTGAATTATATTTTGTAACATACAGATTTTGTTATTAGTTTATTGATTGTCATGTTCGCTTGTTTGCAGCCTAGCAAATGCAATTATGAGGAGTTGTGAAACGTCGGCGGCATAAATTATTATTATTATGTATAAAAAGCATATGGATACTACCTCTCCCTGACCCGCCTTGGATTAATATATTATTATAAAATATATATATATATATATATATATAATATATAAGATATATATATATATATATATTATTATATACATATATATATACATATATATACATATATATTATTATATTATTTATATATATATAATATATATAGATATATATATATATATATATAGATATATATATATATAATATATATATATATATTAAGCAACATAAAGTCCTGCCATTAGAACCTACCCAGTAATCTCCGCTTCTCCTGTACCCCGAATTCCGTTAGTGTTGTGACGTCAGACAAAAGTTACTCGTGTTTATGCCCACTTTGGTACGATCAATTTCTGCAACAGATCTCTTGGCCAATCAGAGGCTGTCCTCATTCGGTGACGTCACCATTTTCTCCCTCGTCCAATCAGCATCGAGGAACGCCGTTTTTGCAACCAATCAGAAGAAAGTTGGAAGCGTTTATTGGTAAGGATTGATAGGGAACTAGACACTACGAGAGAGAGAGAGAGAGAGAACGTTTCTGTGGGCATCAGACTCGAATGTGACTCTCCCTCTCTGTCATAGGCCTAGGGTCAAGATGAAAACAATGAACTCTTACATTTATAGGCCAACACTTCTTTTTTAACATTAAAAATAGTGATTTGATGATTAACGGCATAACGTATTGTACGGTAGGTGAAATACTGGACTTGTAATTACATTTAAAAATGTCTTTTCTCTCTCTCTCTCTCTCTCTCTCTCTCTCTCTCTCTCTCTCTTCCACATATTAAAAAATGTCAGTGTCCTGTTTTGATTTATCTTTTTACCATGGAAATAATTCCACGCATTTGAATTGTTATTTATTTATTTATTTATTTTTTCATCAGTTTGTGATTTATTTGACAAGAAGGGAAACATTCTTAATGTATTGATAAATATTGTCAGTATTCGAGATGTTTTCGCAGCTAAACTTTCAAAGGTTAATCGGTAACTCTCTCTCTCTCTCTCTCTCTCTCTCTCTCTCTCTTCTCTCTCTCTCTCATATATAATATATATATATATATATATATATCTATATGTATGTATATATATATATACATAATTTATTGTGTATATAAATAAATATATATATATAATATAATATATATATATATATATATATATATAATATATATATAATGTATATGTGTGTGTGTGTGTGTGTGTGTGTGTGTATGCATATTTATATATGTATAATTCAATATATCATATATATATATATATATATATATATATATATATATATGCAATATAAAAAAACACCGTATCATACTTCTAAGAAATCAATAAAAGGATCCACAGTAATATCCTTGTTTATCCAGATGAAATATATATTTGTGGAAATATTTACAATTTAAAGCTTTCCATCCTGCTGTGGACTTGATCACTATTTAAACTAAACGAGAGACATAACATTGGTGAAGAAATCCAAATAAACATAAACAAACAAAAGAAAAATTAAAAAAATTTAAAAAATTAAAATAACGTTAAAATATGGCGAACAATCATTGGGTCGTATTCCTTTCCATAATCCCTGTGATTCTTCGAGGCGGGACAAAGCGCCTTTTCTTCTTCCTGAATGACATCTGAGGGGTCGTTAGCCAAATAGGTAGTTTGTAGACCAGACTGGAACTTGCGATGGGTTGTTATCTACATTATCAGATGGAAGGAGGTTGCACATATTGTTGAAGTTCTTAATTCTGACCCGTTTGCAAATTTCTTCACTCGAAAGTAAGTTGTTCATAATGCCTGTATTCCCCTCAAAGGTGTCATTCAAAGTGACGAGAGCCCCTTCCACAATTCTCCTAGTGGTCCTATGTGCACTCTTGTATATAACTTCTCCTCCCTTGAAGTCGATGGCATGATCGGAACCCCAAGTATGCTTGGCATTGGCGCTGTAAACGTTACCCAAACGGCAATCTGCAATATGATCCTCTTGTCCAGGGAACGACCGCTTTCACCAATATAGCATTTGTCAGTTTTTGCATCCTATAGCATAGACTCCAACATCGGTGTTTGGTTTTCTGCAACTGTTTTTGATAATTTTCTGTTTAGAGTATTAGGGTATTGAAAAACTACGCTTTACCCATGCCTTTCATTTCTAAGATTATTAGAAACTTTTTTCAGGTCATGATTATACGGAAGGGGAAGGTGGTTTAAAATTAGCAGTCGAACAAGCTTTCCCTTCCCTTGGCTTATAAAATAATTCTTCCGGCTCTTTGTAAATTTCAAACTTTTCCAAAATATATTTTCATCTGGGATAAACAAGGATATTACTGTGGATAAGGCCTGCCATCAAAAGCTACCTAATAGTCCTTCTCTACCCGATACCCATACCCTGAATTCCGTTGGTGTTGTGACAAAACTTGCCCGTTTTTATGGCCACTTTGGGACGATCAATTTTTGCAACAGATTTCTTGGCCAATCAGAGACCGTCTTCTTTTTGTGACGTCATTCCCTTTTTACCTCGTCCAATCACCATCGATAAGTGCCTCTGTTGCAACCAATCAAAGGGAAGCATTTGTGGTGCTGCCAACTGATAGGCCGCGATGACGGGGGGGTTTGGGAAGGAAATAGGGACTAAAACAAATCAATTTAAAAAAAACCTATGGTCGATAGAGAGAGAGAGAGAGAGAGAGAGAGAGAGAGAGAGAGAGAGAGAGAGAGAGAGAGAGAGAACGTACAGTATTGACAATGACACGTATATAATAGTGATATTAAACACAAAACCAACGTAAACACGAATATATTCAGGGTTACATATTTATGTTAAACAACAGTCTAGTACTACCGGACTCCACAGCGGCTATTTACGTTTCAGTGAAATCACGATTGTTAAACAACCGTTGGTATCTGTTCATGTTAAGCATACTTTACCTACTCAAGATGCTGTCATTGAATCCTGTATCATTAGGTGACTTTCTTTAAAAAGATACTCGCACAATTTGACCGATGAATAAGCCTTTTGTAGTCCTATGTAACCTACGACATTTAAGCCTAGATTATGATGAACACCTCGTTTGTCAACGGTCACTTCTCCTTTACCTACTCGCCAGCAAACGGCAAACTCTCTGATGACGTCAGACAAAACTTGGGAGTTTTTATGGTTGTTTCTTCGCGATCAATTTCTGCAACGCACTTGGCCTCTATAGGCCTAAAAAAGCCGAAAGGAAAGTGGATTCCTTTTGAGAAAGCACCCTCGACCAATGAGGCTTCTTCCTTACGAAAAGTGGGCGGAGTTAAGGGCCAGATACCTAGTCTCATTCTGTTTAGTGATCCAGTTGCTTCCAGACACTTGTGGGGTGAGGACAAACAATGAGAGACCTATACCTCACCACTAGGTATATTTTGATTTTCAACTGTGATATATTAATAAATGGATTAGAACGGGCACAATATCGTGGAAATAAATGAGAGAAGACCCTTTAAAACATACAGTTTTTAAAGATATTAAAAAAGGTCACTTTATGAAATATTAGCTTTTTCCGCTGTACTTAAATTATAGGTGGGTTTAATAATTTAAATTTTATGGCTAATCAGTTAATAAAAAGTTGTCATAATTTAAAACTTGTCTTGGAAAGTCTACGAGATATTACACCCATGTTCTAGATGTAACAGTGTTACTTTTGCTATTTATTTATCCCGGATGACTGTATGAAATTACCAGAAACATCATTATTTTATAAAATAATCATAAGTCATCAAAAATAGATGGAGTGGGTTGGCGCCGAACGTTTTCAAAAACCTCAAGTCTCAGTTTGGACCCTAGGGAGAACACCAGCAAAGGCTTGTAGCTCTCTCTCTCTCTCTCTCTCTCTCTCTCTCTCGTAGTAGCCATCTTGCTTGGTGAGACGTACCCGCGTGAAGTCAGATTAATCAACAGATATCACAAGTTTAACATACGACTAGAATTTGAGAAATATCTAGAAGTGTTCGTGAACTATCGGTGATAAGATTAGTGTGAAAATAGTAGGATAAAGCGTCTTCTAAGTTAGTTTAAGTTTAACAAGTGTAATACTGAAATCAGAACAAGATGGTAGTAAGTTCCAACTGCGGGAAGAGGTTGGCGTAATTTAGCTTGCTTGGCGGATTCGCAATACGATGAGGTAGCAGGAAGGGAACTGGCATTTCTCATCTATGAAATCAGCAACAGTCCTAACCAAAAAGATACAAAAGCATTCATAGATATATTAGAAGGATATAATCCTTCAAACTGGAACAAATCTAATGAAAACATCTTGAAAATAATTGAAGAAGTTTCAAATAAAATCCAAGTGGTCAAGAGACTCATAAAGAAAATATACATAAACCAACATATTCCGACAAAGAAAATGAATAAGGTGAATCTTGTGAATATCCTAATTGATGCATTAGGAAAAAGAATGCCAAAAGCATGCAAAACTGTGTAAGGTTTGGTATAGCATAGTCAATCCACAAAACCTAATCAGAAAATGTGCTGCATGCAACATTCCGACCCATCCACAGTGTGCTGAGGTAATGCAAGATTTGAGAAAAGATACAAGAATTTTTGTTGTTCATGTCTATCATGGATAGACAATGTTATTAAATCAAGATTGAATGTACAAATAGTTGAGGATGAAGAAGAAGAGGAAGAAGAAGAAGAAGAAAAAGAAAAAGAAGAGAGGAAAACGGAAGAGAAGTAAACAAAAATGAAATGACAGAAAAAAAATAAGGAAAACAAAGAACAAGATAAAAGTATGGATGCAGAGATACTCATTGATACTACATATGAGGCAATAAAGCAGCATACCTACGAAGAAATAAATTACGATATGACAACAGAAAAGCAAATCCCGAAGAGGCTCTACCCAGATCTACACAATGACGGGAAAGAGGAAAAAATAGACAAGAAGACAAAATCTGCAACCTTTTGAAAAGAGGGAATTGCAGATTTGGAGAAAGATGTTACTATACAAACATCCTAAGGGTATGTCAAAACTATGAAATATATGGTAAATGTGCATTACTTAGATGGCTATGGGGATGATTGCAGAGATCTGCATCCAAAAATATGTAAAAACCTAAAAGAAGGAAAAGGATGTAAGTTCGACAAAAAATGCAAATATATGTACAACCCTGTAGCCATGAATCATAATCAAATAAATAACCAACCAAGTAATAACAAAATCCAAAATAAGAAAGAAACAAATAAAGAGAGAAATCAAGAATATCAGGTAAAAGAGAAAAGCAAACCACCAATGAGATATGCAGAGGTGTCAGCAAAAAATTTCAAAGCATCAGCTCCAAAAATTCTACTCAAGAGATAATAACTGTATTTATTATGCAAGAGGATATTGCAGAAACGGAGAAAATTGCAGATTCAGACACAAAATGAATAATTATGATGAAGGAAGATCAAATATTATGGAAAAGTTGGATTTTTTAATGTCAGAAATTTCTGGAAATGAAAAAAAGAACAACATACCAGAACAGGAAAGAGGACATGGGAAAATTAACCGTTATTACTACCAATATTAAATAAAGGAAGGAGAAAACACGCAAACCATCATAGTGATGAATGCGCAGGGTTTAGTTACGAGTAACTCAAAAAGAAAAATAGAGTACTTAGAAGAACTAACCCAAAATGAAAAGAAAATAGATATAATGAATATAAGTGAAACCTGGTATTCCAAGAGACTGGGAATGATGATCAAATAAAAGGGTTCCAAACTTATAGATCAGATAGAAAAAATAGGAATCAAGGGGGAACCGCAATATATGGGAAAGACAAAAAACAAGGAAAAATATATGAGAAATATAGTAACTCAGAATGTGAACTAATAGCGGTAGAATTTGAATCTGAAAAATTGATGAACATATATATATAGACCTCCTAATACTAAAGAGTTTGACTTAATAATTGAAAAAATTGGATGATATATGTAGAAATCACAATGGACTCGGACCTATTCTCCATATTCTGGGTGCACTTCACTTTCCTTTCGTCGAATGGAAATAAGAACGAATAGGAGACTGTGGTTGTACTTATACATATAAAAAAGAGAGTAATAGTAGTGCAGAAGATAAGAGGCAATTTGAAAAGCTATTAGATATGCTACTAGAATACAAACATTCAACAAATAAATCACCTGCCAACAAGAAAGGAAAAATACTTTAGTATTTGTGAACGAGATGAATTATGTTAAAGAAATAATAGTTTATAATGCGAGTATTTCAGATCATAATGTCATAGAGATAACAGTTCATTCCAAAAGCAAGTGAAAATAGAGATAAGCAAGAAATGAAAAAGTGGGAAGGATATGGAAAATACAACTTCTACAATAAAAATATAAAATGGTCAGAAATTAATGAAGAATTAAACAAAGATTGGGATAACATTTTCGTAAGTGATGACATAAGGGTAAATACGGAGATATTATATAAAATATTGGAGAAAATAGTGGATAAATATATACCGAAGAAGAAAAGTAAACATCATTCATGCATACCAAGAGACAGAAGGATCTTGTTCCAGAAAATCAGAAAGTGGAAAAAGGTCTTGCAAAAGAAAAAAAGTGCCCTGGGAAATTATTTAATAACTAAAAAGCAAGATAGAAAATGCAGAACAAAAGATTATACAATCAAAAGAAAATGAAAAACGGGACTTGGAAGAAAAAACCCTATTAAATATCAAGCAAAAACCCCAAACTATTATACTCATATGCGAAGAAGATGAATAAAAGAAGAATAGAAATAGGCCCTCTGAGAATTGAAGGAGATTAACGAATGAAAAAAAAGGAAATTTGCAACATACTGGCGAACGATATAAGAGAGAATTCACCCCTAGAATAGATAATGAAGATAATGATATAGAAGTAAGGGACGAAAATAGTGAATATTTAGCTGACATAGAAATTAATGAAGCTGATATTGTGCAGGCAATAATGAAATTAAAAATGGAGCTGCTGCAGGGCCGGATTGAGTCCCTGCTATTTTGTTAAAGAAAGTAGTTCATTCTATCGCAAAGCCACTTGCATATTATTAAGACAAAGTGTAGATACAGGCAAGATTTATGATGAGCACAAAATTAGCAATAATTCACCCTACTTTCAAAAGTGGATCAAGACTAGAGGCAAGTAATTATAGGCCTGTGAGTCTAACATCACATACTATGAAAGTGTATGAAAGGGTAATGAAGAAAAAACATTATGAAACATTTAATAAAAAATAATTTGTTTAAATATAGGACAACACGGTTTCGTACCCGGAAAAAGTACACAAACCCAACTGTTAGTCCACCGTGAGAACATATTCAAAAATATGAAAAGCGGAAATGAACAGATGTGGTTTATCTAGACTTTGCAAAAGCTTTTGACAAAGTAGACCATAATATATTAGCAAAGAAAATTAGAAAACACAATATCGTAGATAAAGTAGGAAGATGGTTAAAAGAATTTTTACACAACAGAAAACAGATAGTTATTGCAAAACGATGAGAAATCGGATGAAACCAAGGTAATATCCGGTGTGCCACAAGGTACGGTGCTAGCTGCAATATTGTTTGTTATTATGATTGAAGACATAGACAGTAATGTTAAGGATTCGGTAGTGAGTAGTTTCGCTGATGACACAAGAATAAGTAGAGAAATTACTTGTGATGAAGAGAGGAACGCACTACAAAGAGACCTTAACAAAGTATATGATTGGGCAGAGGTAAATAGGATGGTATTTAACTCTGATAAATTTGAATCAATAAATTATGGAGACAGAGAAGGAAAGCTATATGCATATAGGGGACCTAATAATGAGGGGACAATCACAAATAAGGAAGCAGTTAAAGACCTTGGTGTGAGAATGGTAGGAACATGTTTAGCAATGATCAAATAGCCATTCTGTTGGCAAAATGTAAAGCAAAAATGGGAATGTTGTTACGGCACTGAAAACAAAACAGAAAAGCTGACACATGATTAAGCTTTATAAAACATATGTTCGTAGTCCACTTGAATATTGCAATATGATATGGTACCCACACTATCAAAAGGATATTGCACAAATAGAGAGTGTACAAAGGTCCTTTACAGCTAGAATAGAAGAAGTTAAGGACCTAGACTACTGGGAAAGACCTCAATCCTTAAAATATATATCAGAAAGGAGAAGAGAACGCTACATGATAATTCAGGCATGGAAACAGATAGAAGGAATAACAGAAAATATCATGGAACTAAAAATATCAGAAAGAGCAAGCAGAGGTAGATTAATAGTGCCCAAAACTATACCAGGAAAAATAAGGAAAGCACACAGAACATTAATCCACTACGCACCAGCATCGATAATGCAGCGTCTATTCAATGCGTTGCCAGCTCATCTGAGGAATATATCAGGAGTGAGCGTAGATGTGTTTAAGAATAAGCTCGACAAATATCTAAACTGCATCCCAGACCATCCAAGATTGGAAGATGCAAAATATACCGGAAGATGTACTAGCAACTCTCTGGTAGACATTAGAGGCGCCCTCACACTGAGGGACCTGGGGCAACCTGAACGAACTGTAAGGTCTGTAAGGTAAGGTCTCTCTCTCTCTCTCTCGCTGCATTAATACTCTGCTTATATCAATAATATTTCTCTTAATGACTGTGTATCCCTACTCTCCATGTGGTTTTGAAAATGCCAGATAATAAGTATTAACTTACTCCGCTTCCTGGATTCTGATTGATTGCAACAAAAGTAGATTCGGTAGAATGGGTGACGTCACTGGGGCCTCGAATGATGTGATCGGTCGAGAGACTCGTTGCATAAATTGCTCGTGCCGAAGTGACCATAAAATATGTTCAGCTTTGTCTGACGTCAAGAGGGATTTCACACACATACGTATATATATATATATATATATATATATATATATATATATATATATATAGTATGTATATATATATATATATATACATATATATATACACACATACATATATGATATATATTATATATATGTATATATATATATATATATATATATATATAATATATATTATAGATATATGTATGAAGTTCAGTTTTGATTATTTGGTAAATGTGTTAAGCTAAGAGAATCTAGCTTAATTTAAGAGCTTCTTTTTATTCAGATGATTTCCTTAAGCTTATTACCAAATTATTGACGCGATAAATACATACCTGAAACTCTAGTCTCTCTTCTTGCCAGTAGGTATTAATGAGTCCTATATAGTTTTACAACATAAGTCCAAAAAAATATTATAGCTTTAAGAATGGTAATAGCAACTTTTGAAAGACTCACGATGGACAAATCATAAATCATTGATATTGAAGTAAGTCTTGTTTTCTAGTAATAATGTCTGTTAATATAATACAGGGAACATTAAACCTTCATGAAGTCTATGTGAATTTCGGTTTCATGTATTAATAAATTATCAAGTCACTAACTCATCAAACTTTTTTATTTTTTTTTATTTTTTTATTTTTTTTTTTTTTGTCAAGTCCCAGACTGTTGGGTCCTGTGGTGACGTCAGACAAAACCTGAAGGATTTTATAGCTGTTTCCTCGTGATCAATTTTGCGCAACGTATCTGGGCCGGAAAGTTGCTCCCTTCGACTTTAATTAATACCTCAAAGGAAGATGCTTCATCAGCCAATGGGAGTTCTCTGTTTGGAAAAGAGGGGCAGAGCTAGTAAATCCCTGCTTCATGTGACGGGATGTTGTCAGTCTTCTTCCAGCCTTTGGTGCGACAAGGTTGAGGTGATAAGATATTACACAGACTAGTCTTACTACATTTTCTCTCCAGACCTCATAATATGATCTATGAATATGAGAATTATTTTCTTGGTAAATAAAATGTTAATTTAATCATTTCCAAATACCGTGGCACATGATTGATAGATCAAATTATAAAATAATGGAGTATATTTCGAAAGGTATCAAAGAAAGGCTTTGCATTAATTTTTAAACAAATAATCCGATTTTTGTAAACTTTTAACCTCTATTTTTTAAATGATATTTTCATTACTGACATAAACGTCAGTAGACCCGATATGCCCTTCCAGAGGTTTATAAGGTGTGAATTTCTTGTTCTGTTAAAAATATTAATAAAAAAAATAAAAGAAAAACCTGGTGTCTCCTTTTCAGGTTTTTAAGTTTGGGAAACTTGGGTCCTCCCGGAGGAGCTTATATTACAAATGAGACGAAAACCTGGACCTGATGGAATATGTATTTGTAGGGTAATGACATCATCAGTGAATCATAATAATGTCTTAAAAAATATTTGTATTATAATGTTGCTAGCTCGTAAGGACTATGTGTTTTGAGTGTTAGTTCGTTATTATTGTTGATTTCGACGAAGCCTTAAAACACACACACACACTCACAGATTGACCTGTTGAATGATTCCATGCTACGGGGCGGGAATTACGTCCTCAAGCCCCATCCCCATGTAGAATTAGTAAAAGGAAATGAAAGAAATATGTCAGTGAGAGCTAAAGTTGATTTCTATGCTGGCCTGTAAGGAAGAACTCTACACACAATAACCGCCTTTCTTCAAACAGATGTGGCATTTGTCAGTTAAACTACCAGAAAATACTTTCTCTTAATAGTACTTCATGGACAGGATGACTTCGGCGCATTTTTTACCTGTTTTGGTAATAATCTGGCCTTTTCATAGTTTTTATTATCATAAACCTCCCTGTATCTTCACAAGTTACAGTACATTTAACCTACTGTATCATTCCTCAGTACCGTAGAGATCTTTCCTAAAGTTTAGCCCTAACCAAGTCCTCCAATCTGACTGGTTGCAATAAATGCGATCTCGTACGCTCATTGGACTGGAGTGTAGGCGATGTGACGTCACTGGACTATCGAAGCAGCTGATTGGTCAGGAGAGTCGTTGCACAAATTGATCGTCCCAAAGTAGGCCTTAAAACGGTCTAAGTTTTGTCTGACGTCACGCGACTCTCGAAGTGGACAGGAATTTCGTCCTCGTTGTACGTAGAAGTATTTGGAGTTTCTTAAGATACTAGTAAAATAAAATTGATTCTTTTGATCTTGAAGAACTATGAAAAGGGTTATGATTTCCAGTAGCCTCCACCAAATCTATGTCTTCAAAAACAAGATAAAACAAAAAGACCACACTGATCGAAGAATGAAATTTAGACTCATGCCAAGCACTGTGGCACTTCCGGCCATTCAGCGCTTAAAAGAGGGCATTGGAGCGATTGTGCAGCAAGACCGAAGGTAGGTGCGGGGACGGAGGTAAAGTAAAAGGGTAAAGAGCGAAGACTTCACATAACAGATGTATGGGCCTACCCCAGAAGCAGAAGCTTCGATACATTAAAGAAGACTTGCAACTAATGCCGCGTCCACACGATCGAACTCTGCTTTCAGACTGTGTCTTTACCTTACAAAGTATGCAAACTCTGACCGAAACTAAGGCCAAACGGCAGAGCTACAGGACAGGTGGGTTACGGGCTTTAGGTAATCGCTAATCAGTCTAAATGTGACAATTAAAAAAAAGATTATTCGAAGCGAGAGAGAGAGAGAGAGAGAGAGAGAGAGAGAGAGAGAGAGAGAGAGAGAGAGATACCTCTTCAGCAAGTACCTGCAGGAATGATCAGAAGATTGGTTATCGCTGCCTGGCATATTCGACACAGACGGTCTTGTAGTGTCGCCATCATTTAAAAAAAGATAGATAATTAAACCACCACACCTTTGGCATATATATATATATATATATATATATATATATATATATATATATATATATATATATATATATATATATATATATATATATATATATATATATACCATCTGTTCCGCTTCCCGACGTTCTTGACATTTTCATTAGCCTCATTTCCCTAAGGTACTGGTTTCTGAGATTGTCTAATTTTTTTTTTTTTCACGTCACTTGTCAAAACTTGGAAGCTTTTAGTGGTAATCTTATCGGTTCTCTCTCTGGGGGCTAAAGCACCTTGGTTTCTATTTCTATAATAAACACTTCTTACTTTCCACAAACATTCATGGTCGTGCAATAATTCAATTAATTCAATAATGTTATCCCGAGACCAATAGGTGTTTGAGCTGGACATGATGCACAATAATAAATCTAAGAAAAAATAAAAATAAAAATTCCTAACTCAGTGAGGATAGAAACAGATTGAAAACTGATTTTTTGTCTGTCAGCGTCGTCGTTTCATATTCAAAGTCAGAACAAGGGCATTGTTCGTGCCCTCTTTAACAGCAAACACGGTCATTTCGTGGTTTTGTCCGCTTAAATTGGCCATTTACAGACAATGTCTTTTGTGTCTGCAGACAGAGTTCGACCGTGTGGACACGGCATAAGGCGCAGCCTTTATGTCGGATGTTTCCTAGACAGTGACCCCAAGGGATTTAACCCGATATGTATCCACCGGTGGCCGGAAATAAAGTAAAAAAAAGTAACAATTTTGGCTTGGGGGGAAAAATGGCACATTAATTTATGGTGGTTGGTAATTAAGTCACAAGGAAAAAATCATCATAATTCTCTGGGGGATCGTTATCTTTTTTTATATTTAGTCTTTTATGTTTTTACGGTCATCCCCAACGGTCTTGTACTAAACACGACGCAAAGGTGGATACATGGATACATAGCAGGTTAAAATGTTACTTTTGGGTTCACTGTTTAGGAAAGATTAATGTGACAATTATTCTGTTACTTTTTTACCTGCGACAGTTTTACCTGGATTCGTATCCACCTTTGCGGAGGGTTTCGTACAAGGCCGTTGGGATTACCGTAGTGAACATCAACAAAAGACTGAAAAGCGCCTCAGTGTCGTGGTAGGTATGATGTTGGCGTGCCAACTCGTTGGCCGCGAGTTCGGTTCTTGGGCGTTCCACTGAGGGGTGTGAGATGTGTATTTGTGGTGATAGGAGTTCACTCTCGACGTGGTTCGGAAGTCACGTGAAGCCGTTGGTCGCGTTGCTGAATAACCAATGGTTCCATGCAACGTAAAAACACCATACAAACAAACAAAAGACTGTGATTATCATAAAGATGATAACTCAGAGAAATATTAGTCCTGGATAACAACCCCACCCCCCAAAAAAAAGAAAGAAAAAAAAAAAATAAACCTTTGGGGGTCACTATCTAGGAAAGATCCTAGATGTCTAAAATGGCTAAAATAAGCGAACACTCAAATCCGGATTTGGTCAGTTTCCCTGACCACGTGGTCCCGTGATGACGTCAGACAAAAATTGGGATGTTTTTTGTGTCCATTTCTTCCTGATCAACTTCTGCAACGCAGCTGGGCTGGAGGTCGCTCGGATAGGCCTAAAGCGATTCTTTTGCAAATCTGGTCGTGTCGTCACAGTTGCCAATTGAAGTTCTCAACAGTTAGTTGAAATTATTTTTTTCTTTTTTCTGGTGGATGGGGGGGGGCGGTGGTTGTTGGGTGGTAAATGTGATTGAAATATTAGTAATAAATATGATTCTGGAACCAATGATATTACTCATTCTCGAATTAACAATATTACGCTTTTGGAAGTAACAATATTGCGATTTTGAAACTAATAATATTACGATTTTGGAAATAATAATATGATTTTGGAAATAATATTATTACGATTTTGGAGATAATAATATTACGATTTCGGAACTAATAATTTTTCCATTTTGCACAGTGTGAACTGTTTCGTAATTTTGCAATTTGTATAAGTGTAGTAAAGTTTTGAACTTTGGTACAAACAGACCAAAGTTTTAAAAACAGTCTAAGGGGACTGGTACCCATGTTTCAAAGGCATAACTGTATTTGCAATATAACTACTGTTATATGTTACTGGTAAATGGCGAAGCCAGGCATTTCACGAAGTGCCTGAAATTTCAGGTAGATACCGAAATCTATTGAGGGACATTTGATCCGCCAGGGGCTTGTGCTAAACACTGCGAAATACATGACCCCCGCGGGTGCTAGTACTAAACACGGCGAAACAGTGTAGGTGAGTCAGTTTCACCGTGTTTAGTGTTTGCCCCTGGGGAGATCAAATGTCCTTAAGTGCATTTCGCTAACTGCCTGAAATTTCTGGCAGTTCGCGCAATGCCTGGTTTCGCTATCAGCATGTAACATAATATATGGAATTTAACAATGAAAGAATTTATGAGAAAGGGGATTTATATGAAATCCCATAAAAAGTCAGCTTGTTTTCCCAAACATTTGCACTTTTATTGTATAATTATATTCGTTCAGTAAACCTGTTTCTGTTCAAGATTAATTTGACGATTATTTCTTAATACCTAATTTAGGGGTTCCTAAAAATTTAAGCTAAGAAAAGGGGACGAAATGATAAAAGGCAAGATTTCCAGAGAAACTCAGCCCTGTCACAAAATGGTTACCTTTATTAACAGTATAACTGCAAAGGTAATAATAATAATAATAATAATAATAATAATAATAATAATAATAATAATAATAATAATAATAATAATAATAATGCTTTATATCTAATATGAATTCTTATACATTAATTTAAAATAAAAGGGAGTGGTGCCAAAAGGCTACAATTTTGTTTAATTATTTGACAAATAAATTAAAAAATACAATTAGCATAACCAAAGAGGGAATGCAACCCTCTGTTTATTTTACCAATATATATAAAGAAGGTCATACAACTCGATCTAAAGCGCATGAGTAAATAAGCTCAAAAACTACTATATTATCCTTCATCTAAGTAGTCAACATACTGCACATATGCAGATATAGAAACATAAGAAAATGAAGCTGTATATATTACCTATTGGTAGAGTATTCTGTGTAAATAGTAAAGACACATCACTGTCGTTTTGCAATTATATTTTTGAATCCTGGCTTCAAAACTTACGTACATGAATAAATAAATGAATGAATAAGCAACACAAAATGTTCAAGTAACAGAAAATGGGAAGCGCGATGCTCCTCCTTCCGGACGTTTGAAAGTTCCGTGACGTCAGATCAAACTTACCGGTTTTTATGCCACTTTGGAGACGATCAATTCGCTGCAACAGCCCCCTTGACCAACTGGAGAGCTCCTTGCCCCAGTGACGTCATTAGGGTTGGGAGTCTTCTGATTCGCCAAGAGAGTCGTTGCACAAATGGATCGTCCCAAAGTTGGCATAAAAACGGTTCAGATTTGTCTGACGTCACGCGGTTTCCCCACGGTGATAGAAGTTCACTCTCGACGTGGTTCGGAAGTCACGTAAAGCCGTTGGTCCCGTTGCTGAATAACCACTGGTTCCATGCAACGTAAAAACACATTACAAACAAACCCACTTTGGATGGGAGATACTGCTGTCTTTTGTTTCTCTGAATCATTGAATTTGCTGCGTCTTACATACGCTATTCTCGTGATTTAAATTATATATATATATATATATATAATAATTTTATATACACATATATATATAGTCATTAGCTTTAAACCAGAGTGTTTTATTGGGCCTTTTATACTTGATGACGTATCCTGTTTTAACAGAAGAATATATATATATATATATATATATATATATATATATATATATATATATATATATGCATTCTTCAATAAAAATTAATATACGGGATTTCCATA
>NC_061093.1:17077769-17087769 GCF_015104395.2 Macrobrachium nipponense | reverse complement strand
GTCCTACATTGGGTATGAGATTTTTTTTTTCTTTTTTTTTTTTTTTTTTTTTTTTTTTTGTTTTTTTTTTTTTTTTTTTTTTTTTTTTTTTTTTGAAAGGAGTGACACCCTTGTTTAGATAATATACTCAAACATCATAAGGTTAATGTTGCGGATATATATATATATATATATATATATAATATATATATATATATATATATATATATATATATATATGATATATATAGATATGTATATATATATATATAATGAGTCGGAAAGGCCCCGTCCGAAAGACGGTTACTTTGCAATACTGACCATGAGACTCCCAGCAGCCAATAGGAATGCGTTTTGAAAATGTGGGCGGAGTCAAGGCTGGCACACTCGACCTCTTGGTAAGTCTTTTGGCCAAATGACGAGACTTGTTGGCAGTCTTCTTCCAGCCTTTGATGTCATGATATCAATTTTTAAGATCTGCATGACTTAATTATTTTTTTTTCTTTTGATAAAGCCTTGATGAACAAAATAAACATGAGGTATGGTTTCCTGGAAATCGTATTGTTTTTTATTTTTTATAATAATAACCGAACTAACAAAAAAATCTGTTTTTAGGAGATACATAGTTTTTTTAACTGTCTCTAATTGCTGTATAGTAAATGGAGTTCTTCGCAGCTGTTTTCTTTTAAGGTAGAAAACGTATCCGAAGCACTATTATTAATATCAATATATTACTGTTACTTCTCTTATTCCTGGTTTGGCGGTTACTGGTAGTATCGTTAATTATTTTGCTAAACTGAATGAAATGTAAGGTGATGGGATTATCCCTCCCTTAACAAACATGCTAACGACTAACGCCAGTATATAAAGTTTACAGCAATACAAGGTCATTATTCTTCAAGAACATACGATTGGGGGAAATTAATGTTAGCATGTATTATGTGATCTTAACAACGAGAGAGAGAGAAGAGAGAGAGAGAGAGATAGGAGAGAGAGAGAGAGAGAGAGAGAGAGAGAATCATCTCCGCCTCTGTAATATATTGCTACTGTGGTAACCTGGCGGGTATCAGTGACTTATGATACGAATAGAGGTTAACTTTAAATGTTACTGTTATTGTTCTTAAACCTAAATTCGAATGAGTTTCTTATATCGCGCGCGACACATACACATGAAATATATATATGTTATATACTGACACTATATTATATATATATATATATATATATATATATATATATATTATATAATATAATAATAATATATAATAAGTATTACCTTTCATCAGTTGACAGTGATTAGCTGTTATTAGTGGGATTTTACAGAATCATTCAAATCATGGATTGCATTGGGCATTTTACAATTCTCTCTCTCTCTCTCTCTCTCTCTCTCTCTCTCTCTTCTCAGTAAGTGACTAATATTCTTCTCTTGCTTCTCCCTTCAAATCCGTTGTGACGTCAGACAAAACTAGTCCGTTTTTATGGCCACTTTGGGACGATCAATTTCTGCAACAGAGTCCTTGGCCAATCAGAGACCGTCCTCTTTCAGTGACGTCATGTCTCCCTCGTCCAATCAGCATCGGGAGACGACATTGTTGCAGCCAATCAGAGTAAGACTATCTAGTGAGGCTGTAGTATAAGTAGGCCTATATCTGTTCAGAGAGCCTACACGTGTTGGTTTTTTCTTTGCCCTTGACGGAATCCTGATGAATCTGTTACAAACACTGAGTAGTAACTGATGAACTACATACTTAAGAGGTCCACCCCATAGGCCTACTCGAATCGCATCAGAGATAATTACATATCTTTCAGATATGTTGATATTACTTAGTACCATGATCTAATCGTGATGTTTTTTGCAAGGTATTTCAACAGAAGAGTGTTAGGACTAATTCTTTCTGAGTTTATGGAATTGTGAGTGGTAAAATACGGTGATCTATCTCCCCGTATTTGTCACATTTCTAATCAGGATGTTATTAGGAACTCGGCGTTTTATCGGTAATTTTTAAGTCTCTTGGACTAAAGAGGAACCCTTTCGTGTCTTGTTTGATAGACGGATTAACATCTCTTGTCTGTCACTGGAAAGTATCTCCTTCTACCGACAGACCTTCTGATGACGTTAGACAAAACTTGGCTGTTTTTATGGCTTTTTCATCGCGATCAATTTGTGCAACCCACGTGGCCTCAATATGCCTACAACCCAAAGGAAAAAGTTGCCAGTAGTTCAAAGTCCTTCCAGCCAATGAGATCTCTTCCTTTGAAACAGTAGCCGGAGTTCAGTCAGACACAGTACATAGTTTAGAAGTGTTTGATGTGCCAGGAGCATCAGTTTGAAGGTATGCATGTCACATCATTCGGAATTTTATTACTGATCCCTAACAAACAAAATAAATATGCGGCATGTTTTGATAGTAATCGTATTGTTTTTAAGTAATGCCTAACCTAAAAAAAGGATTTTTTTTATAGATGGTTAGGTCTTCACTTTTGGTTATATCTAATTTTCGTTTGATGTAGAGAACATCACAATCACAGTTGTTGTTATTGATAATACTGTTATTTGTCTTATTCCCGTTGTGGCTGCTATTAGTAATATTGTCAATTGTTTTGCTAATTTAAATGAGATCTCGGATGATGAAATTATCCTTAGAAAAACTTACCAACTACTAAAAGCCTTAAGAAGGTATAAAAAGCTTAAATTAATACAGCGCCTGTATTCTTAAAGACCTTTCCTTCACGTATGATAAACACTAAAAAAAAGTGCAAGAACGGAGGGATAGTAATGTTAGCATGTATTATGTCTGTGTTATCTGCTCAGTGAAATGGATGGACACGGAGAGAGAGAGAGAGAGAGAGAGATCTGGAAACCCACAATAATATATTGCTGTACTACTAAAACTGCCGAGCCGTGGCTGAAAGCTTCATGGGTCGCGACTCATACAGCATTACACACTACAGAAAACTCGATTGAGCCGAAAAAACTTTGAACGCATTTTCTACTTGTTTTCAATTTTTTCTTTGAGTCTCATACGAATTCAGACTCGGTGCGTTGCAGAAAGTGATTGCGATAAAACCTGGGGATTTCCTGTTGCTTAGTAATATAAAAATGATTGGTTCTATTGAGATGTCTACTTATCAATGCTTAATTACAGTTCATCAAGAGGCTGGTTTTATAACAGATAAATTATCCCAAGGAAGGCAATTCACATATTACTACTTCCATTGCTATTACAATGATAGAACTTTCCTTTTATATAGCAACCCGCCACTCCCTCTCCCCCTCCCCCAACAAAGCTAGACTTTTTTTCTCTCTCTTTCATCCCAGATTATTGTCGTGAGGGAGCAGTAGGCATTGAGGCGTAAGAAATAATATATGAAAATAATTTCCCATGAAGAATCATGTGTTGCCGGTATTTGTCTCTCAGCTGAGATGTCATTCATGTTGAGATTTTCCATCAGGCTATATTAACTGCATCATTAACAGGCGAACGTCTTTCTACTGAGGTGTTTGTGTAAAACTGTATTAATGTAATAAAGGAATTTAGACTAACAAACACAAACACACACACTCTTCATTGACTGATGTATTTTCATCATAGTTTTCATCATCATTAGATTCCCTGTGCCTTCACATTGTCGTTGAATAGAAGAACACCAGCTACGATTTGCCCTTAAGGAGACAGTCTGATTGGCCACGAGACTCGTTGCACAAATTGATCGCTCCAAAGTGGTCCTAAAAAGGGTTCCGTTTTGTCTGACGTCAAATAGCATTCAGGCGTTACTGGGAGGCCGACATCCGTTTTCTTTATCCTGGGCAGAGTATTCCAGACTCAGTTTTTTATTGATTAGAACTGGATGTATCACAATATGGTACAGCTATGCAAATCATGTTGCTGTTGTAGTACTTATGTTCACTCATTTTTCTGAGTCTGGTGGGAAATGCTATATCTGTGCATCGATTCTCGTGTTTGGAAACACGAGAAAGCTGGTTCATCTCAACGAGGAATTTGTGAATGATGGCGATTTTCATTTTATCAGAAATCAGAAGAACCAAACTGTCTAAAACTGGTCAGTGAATATGTCGTCTCTACAAAAACAGCGGTTAGCTTTATGCTGACGTCAGACAAATCTTTGCTGTTTTTATGCCACTCTCGTCGTGATCAATTTCTGCAACGCACGTGGGCTGGACGCTGTTCGCTGACACAGAAGGTTCACGGGTGCGTCCCTTGAAAAAAAAAAAAGATGTCGAAAGTATCTCCAACCAATGAGAGTTCTTCCTCCGGGAAAAAGGGCGGAGTCATGGTATGCGATCTGAGTCTTTTGTTCTTCATGTGCTCTGAGGGATCAGTCGTTCTCAACTTCTTGGACCTTTGAGTCGTGTACATGGTGGTGGATCCAGAAATCTTTCATTGGGGGGCGCACTTCCACTAGTTTTATATATATAAATATATATATATATAATATATATATATATATATATATATATATGTGTGTGTGTGTGTGTGTGTGTGTGTGTGTGTAACATGTACACACATACAGTACATATAATCAGTATTTATATTTGTATGCAGATATATATACACAAAGTAGTAGTTGATGCTAGCTGAAATAATCATTAAATAAGTAAAATTTTGCTACTAATAATAATTTATCGAAAGAAAACGGTGTTCTATGATTCAAACCTTGGGGTTGGGTCACGTGACTAGATCCCCCCCCCACCCTTAAATCCGCAACTGGTCCAAATGGCGGAATGCCTCCATCTACCTTGCAATGAAGGAAGACGCAAAACTGAGCAGAATGGTCTCTTGATCAAAAGAAACTTGTATTTAATAAATATTCAAAACAAATCTAAACTGATTGTACTCTAATAAACTCATAATGGCCTCGATCTTTTCAACTGAGGCCATGCAATGCTTCCTGATGCTAATCTAGCAATCTAGCATTGAGTTATTGAAACTTTTTTTCTTTTTATCTGTGAATATCGTCTCCAGGTATCCCCCATCAAAACAGACTGGGCAAGATAGAAGGGGAAAAACTCTACGGTGAATGCTACCCACTTTCCTAATGCTATCATGCTTAGCCACCGATTGCTTAGTGAATGACTGAATAATCTGAATATGCAAATATGGAGACAATAATGTTGGATAGAATTAGATTCAGAAAGAGTGTGTTTGTCGCACACTTTTCTCAATCATTCGGCTTCAGTTGAGAACCTTCCATTCATTGCTTTATGAAAATATCTCTAAACAAAACTCTTTAACCATCGTAATATTCAGCTTGAAATATATTGAATTGCTTGAAATAGGATATTGAATATTGTTGCATTTCTGCTTCATTCATATATTTGAGCCTCATTAGATACTGACAGTGATGTTGTTCGAAACCATATTCAAAAACAAAAAAACTCATAATCCATTGCATGCCATAAAAATGAAATCAAGAAATAATCATTCCAAACATATTCAAAAAACTCATAATCCATTGCATGCCATAAAAATGAAATCAAGAACTAATCATTCCACATATGCACCTCCAACGGTGAATCTTATATCAATCTAACCCAACGGCTGGAGAGAGACTAAGGACTCTCATTGGCTGCCGAGACTTCGTAGACCAATTGTGCAAGGGAATATTCTTTATAATCTGGAGGCTCATCTGAGCAACCTTCGGCAAAGATGCGTTGCAGAAATTGATCGAGACGAAACTGCCATATAAACATACAAGTTATTTTAACACTCCCCATTATTTCATCAATGAATAATAAAATATCTACTTTCATTTTAAAGAAAATTAAGCGAAGATACTCGAAGGCACTTATCTCTATTTTTTGTCCTTTTTATTATCATTCTTCCACCTGATTGGTTGCAACAGACGTGGCTTCTGCTTATGATTGGATGAGGTAAATGGTGACGTCACCGGGACAAGGCGTTCTCTGATTGGCCGGGAGAGTTGTTGCATAAATTGATCGCTCCAAAACGGGCATAAATAGAGCCCAGTTTTATCTGACGTCACGCTAAGAACACGTAGAACTGGGGCTGAGTTACATGCCTCCTCTCTCTCTCTCTCTCTCTCTTCACTCCTCTCTCTCTCTCTCTTCATCTCTCTCTCCCTATATATATATATATATATATATATATATATATATATATATATATAATATATTATATATATATTATATCATATATATAGAATATATAAGAATATATATATATATATATATATATATATATATATATATATGATAAAATGGACAGAGAGAGAGAGAGAGAGAGAGAGATCTGGAAACTCACTATAATGTATTGCTGTACTACTAAAACTGCCGAGCCGTGGCTGACAGCTTCATGGGTCGTGACTCATTCAGCATTATACACTGTATAGAATACTACTTGTTTTCAATTTTTTCTTTGAGTCTCATACGAATTCAGACTCGGTGCGTTGCAGAAAGTGATCGAGACAAAACCTGGGGATTTCCTGTTGCTTAGTAATATAAAAATGATTAGTTCTGTTGATGATGTCTAGTTATTAATGCTTAATTACAGTTCTTCAAGAGGCTGGTTTTATAACAGATAAATTATCTCAAGGAAGAGGTAATGAACATATTACTACCGCCATTGCTATACCAGTGATAGAACTTTTCTTTTATATAGCAACCCGTCTCTCTCTCTCTCTCTCTCTCTCTCTCTCTCTCTCTCTCTCTCTCTCTCTCTCTAAGTGACCGCAGTATCCTTCCCCCCCTACAGCCCGTTGCTGTAGTGACGTCAGACAAAACTTGACTGTTTTTATGGCTTTTTCATCGTGATCAATTTGTGCAACACACGTGGCCTGAATATGCCTACAACCCAAAGGAAATGTGGCCTAAGACTCAAAGTCCTTCCAGCCAATGAGATGTCTTCTTTTGAAAAAGTGGGCGGAGTTAATCAGACATACTTGGGTTTTGCATCATGTGATTAAGAAGACACTGACAGACCCTTCCGAACCTTCGCCCGCTCATGACGTGTGGTAAATGCCACCATTCGTTATATTCTCATCGATATTTATATAAATAAAGTGAATTCAACGGTAAACGATTAATTATTAGCGTAAGGGGAAATACCTTTACTTCTAAGTGATTCGAAACGATTAGCATTTTGACACATAAAGATAAATAAAGTACGGGAAATATATGCTGGTTTAGGCAATGAATCAGAAATACTCATTATCTTATCACTGCCATTTTTAACGAAAGCAGTTAAACGTGAAACTCTAAGGCCTCTAAGGCCTTTCAAAGCCGTATTCGAAAAGAATAACAACTTGTTTGGGAAATGCTCCCAGTTCCGTGGTTATTAAGTCACTAAGCCTCTTGTGTTAGGTACTTTTTTCATTTTTATTTTATGGTTTTCAATGCTAATTAACCAGGTTACTGCAGAGTATTATGTGGGGATTAGTTCTCAAGATATAAAAAAATGTTTTTGGTGAAAATAGTCATAATACATTTAAATTGCGTATTCTAAATGTGAATGTAATAAAATATTACAATTATAAACAATAAATATTGGAATTCAAAAACAATTACTGCTACGGAGGGAATAATTATCCCTTTGGCCAAATAAGAAAAAAGAAATGAGGGAAAGAAACAATAAAAAAACAAAACGAGTGCCAGTATATTTAGTATATAAGAACAAATATAAGAACACTAAAGAACAAAGCTGAATTTACAACGGAAAGAAGTCTAACAGTGTAGAACCTCCTCTGACTTTGACGTCTGTCCATTCAAAAGTTTAGGCCAAGCGCTGGAACTGTGAGGTCATTCAGCGCTGAAACTGAAATTGACAGTAAAAAGGTTTGGAAGGTCTAACAGGAGGAAAACCTGGCAGTTGTGCTTTTAATTAATTGTTAGGAGAGAGAGAGAGAGAGAACATGAACGCAGGTACAGTAAAAGGAGTGAAAGGGGTTGTAGCTAGGAGCCGAAAGGACGCTGCAAAGAACCTTAAGTAATGCCTACATTGCACTACGTGAGGTGCACTGACACCACTACCCTCTGAGGGGTATAATGAAAGTAACAACCCTCTATGTCTAATTGAAACTGCAAAAACATATAGTGATTTTAGGTGCAACGCCGTTCCGACTCGATCCTCGGTGACCTCAGACGAAAGCAGCGGTTTTAGGCCCATTTGAGGAGGGTCAATTTGAGCAGCTGGTCTCGGGGCCAGTGACATCCTTCGAGTTCCAGTGACGTCGCCTCTCCTGCTTCATCCAACGAACATCGAAAACCTCCTTCGGTGAAACCACCAAGATTGAAGGGTCGGGTACCAGACAAGTATATTGTTGCAGTTATAATGAGACGTGTGGGACTGTTACTTACAGCATTATAGAGGAATAAATGTCCCGTCTGACGTCAAGAAACGTTTGAATGGACAGACGTCAAAGTCGGAGAAGGTTTTACATGATTAGACTTCTTTCTGTTGGAAATGAGTTTGTTCAGTCTCCCCCTTTTTTTTTGTTAAGTGCTCCTACACTGGCATTCGTTTCGTGTTTTTGTTTGTTTCTTTACATTATTATTTTTTTTTTATTGATTTGTCCAAAGGGACTATTCTCAGGATACTACCGTGGCAGTCATTGCTTTTGGGATTTGGCTCCCAATATTTACTGTTCATACTTCCAATACTTTAATATATTCACATTTAGGATACATAGTGATTTTAAGTGTGTTAGGACTTTTTCATCATGACATTTTTATTTGTTTTGTTCTTGAGAAATAATCCTCACGTTACTCTGGAGTAAACTGGTCAGTTACCGTTAAAAATCATTAAATAAAAAAGAAAAAGACTTCCTAACACGAAAGCCTTACTGAATTTTAGCCACTAAATTGAGAGCATTTGCGAAACGAGTTATGATGTTTTAGAATATCAATTTGAATGGCCGTAGTTTAGCGTGCTTCATTTATTTTTATAAGTCAAAACACTGGTCGTTCCGAATTACTCTGAAGTAAAGGTTTACCTCTTACGGTAATGATCGCGTACTGTTTAATTAAATTTATTTATATAATATAACGGTTGAAGCCCCTTACCAGGCGTCACAAACCCGCGAAGGTTTGGAAGGGACTGTCAGTCTCTCCTCAAATCAAATGATGCAAAACCCAAGTATGTCAGACTGAGCTCCGCCCTCTTTTATCAAAGGAAGAGATGTGATTGGCTTGAGAGACTTCGAACCACTGGCAACTTTTTCCTTTGTGTTGTAGGCATATTGAGGCCACGTGGGTTGCAGAAATTGATCGCGATGAAACAGCCATAAAAATAGCAAAGTTTTGTCTGACGTCATCAGGTCTGTCGGCAAGAAAGGAGATACTTTCCAGTTAAAGACAAGAGATGTTAGTCCTTCTATCAAACAAGACACGAAAGGGTTCCTCTTTAGTGCAAGAAACTTAAAAATTACCGATAAAACGCTTAGTTCCTAATAACATCCTGATTAGAAATGTGTCAATTACGGGGAGATAGATCCGTATTTTTACCACTCACAATTCCATAAATTCATAAAGAATTAGGCCTAATACTCTTCTGTTGAAATACCTTGCAAATCATGGTACTAAGTAATATCAACATATCTGAAATAGATATCTAATTATCTCTGATGCGATTCGAGTAGGCCTATGGAGTGGATCTGTTAAGTATGTAGTTCATCAGTTACTACTCAGTGTTTGTAACAGATTCATCAGGATTCCGTCAAGGGCAAACAAAAACCCAACACGTGTAGGCTCTCTGGACAGATATAGGCCTACTCATACTACGGCCTCACTAGATAGTCTTTCTCTGATTGGCTGCAACAATGTCGTCTCCCGATGCTGATTGGACGAGGGAGAAATGACGTCACTGAAAGAAGACGGTCTCCGATTGGCCAAAAGATCTGTTGCAGAAATTGATCGTCCCAAAGTGGCCATAAAAACGAGCTAGTTTTGTCTGACGTCACAACAGCAACGGATTTCAGGGGAGGTATTACCGAAGGACTTTGTTTAATGAGAGAGAGAGAGAGAGAGAGAGAGAGAGAGAGAGAG